>NW_021865377.1:0-874 GCF_006229205.1 Suricata suricatta | reverse complement strand
GATGTTGAATCTATAAACATAAGTTTGTGATAATTCCTTTGTTCTTTTGATGACAGTGGGATTATCATAACATCCCATCTTTTATTTCTAATATATAGTTTATGTTTTCTGTCTTTCTTGTAATATCTTGATGAGCATTACCCAATTTTATTAACTTTTCCAGGAACCAACTTTCGTTTTGTCAATTTTCTCTATTGTTTGTCTTGAATTTCACTGATTTTCATTCTTCATTATTTTTCTTTTTCTTTGTTTTAGTTTAATTTGTATACCCTTAAGTTGGAAAATGTGTTCATTGATTTTAAGCCTTCATGCTTCATATTGAAACCTTTAAAAGCTATAAATTTCCCTCTCTGCACTGCCTTAGCAGCACCCAATTTTTAATGCCTTTTATTTGCATTATCATTTCTTAAAATATATTTTCTAATTTCCCTTGTGATTTTGTTTTTGGCTGATTGGTTATTTTGTGGTGAGTGATTTTATTTTCAAATATTTGGATTTTTCTGTATCTCTAATTTTGTATTGATTTGTAATTTCATTTTGTTATGATCAGAGAATAGATCTTACACGATTTTCCATTTTACAAAATTTCTTAGATTATTTTTTTTATGGACCAGCCTAAGTGTATTTCATGAAATTCCATTTGCATTTACAGAGAATGCAAGTTTTACAGATGCTGGGTGTACTGTCCTATAATTTCAGTTTGGTCAAGGTGGCTGGGGGTGTCAGGTTGGTTTACCAAGCACTGACTAAGGAGTGTTGAAATCTCCGTTAGGTTTGTGAATTTGTCTCTTCTTCCCTTTAGTTCTATCAGTATTTTATGACTCTACTAGACACATACATATTTATTATTATTATGTCTTGACCCTATATACAT
>NW_021865376.1:0-874 GCF_006229205.1 Suricata suricatta | reverse complement strand
AGTCTCAATTTAGAGAAAACTTTACTTTGTTGAAGAAATTGTTCTTCAATTATTTAAAGCAAAACTAGTTTCAAACAGACTTTGGGTTTTTATAATCACTGATATGTTTTAAAAATATATCTTTTTAAAATAATCTTGAAAAAATAAATATTAAGAGAAATCTAAATGGCTTTTTTCTAAAATAAATACCACATCCCATTCAGAAATAAGAGCTTTTAAAAAATGTGCTTTAAAGGTCCAGTTGCAGACTTATTGAGTGAATGAATTTATCTCCAAATAAAATCTATTGTTAAATATAATGGAAATAGAGAATCTATGTCTCAATAAGACAACATGTAAGAAAACTGTCATTTACTGAAGTTTATGATAATATTTACGCATTCTTTTTACATGGTTCCTACTTAACAATGTAGGATTTTTAAGTTTTAGTGTCAGGGAAAAATACCATTTGGAAAGCTTTGAAAACTGTCTTCATCTTCTCCAGAGAAGAATATGTGGAATGTTCACACTTCTAAGTAGTTTATCGGATTTGCATTCCCAACCACTCAGTGATTTTGCCTAAACTTAAAGCGACGATATTCCTTATGAAACAGTGACAAAGCTTGTTGTCACCAAAACAACACTGTGCTTATAAGCAGTCTGAGGTACTAGAAAAATATTCTCTGAATCTTTGCAGAGTAAAAACATGAAGAAAACTAAGTTTTGCTTTTTTTTTTTACTGCACATACTTGTGTATTTACAAAATGGGTTTTATTAGTTTCAGAACACTTTAATATTATTAATTTTATTAATATTACTGATTTCTCCTCCAGGTTATCACACAGTAATTTGTCTTCCTGCAACTTCTTTCCAAATGATTGTTGATATCATGTTA
>NW_021865375.1:0-874 GCF_006229205.1 Suricata suricatta | reverse complement strand
GCCAGTGTCTTGTCTACAAAAGGTGGAGAAGGAGCTGCTGAGGCTGATGACTCTTTTTTTTTTTAATTTTTAAAGTTTATTTATTTTTTGAGCAAAAGAGAGAGAGAGCACGCAGAGGATGGGCAAAGAGAAAGAGAATCTCAAGCAGGCTCTACGATGTCATGCAGAGCCGGACTTGGTGCTCGAACCCATGAGCTGTGAGATCATGACCTGAGGCAAACCACGAGTAGGGACGCTTCACTGATGGAGCCACCCAGGTGCCCCTGAAATCGGTTTCTTGTTTTAAAACTTGAACTGCATATTTTATTTTCACTGTTTAAAAAAAGATAACATGCACACACACTCCTCTCAGGAACATGGAGAGCATCTGGCTGTGGAGACACTGGGTTGTCAGCGCCACTATGACAGAGGTGAGCCCATTACACAGAAAGATGAAGAACCAATGGCTCAACAATAAGTACCACTACTCTTGATTTTAAGTTTTCTCTGTGAGCCAGACATTGCTCTCCCTAGTTCTTGTAAGCACCCTAATGTTAAGGAATATGGTAGTTGTTTTCTTTAAGTGTGATAATGGTAGTGCGGTCACTTTTTTTGAGGATTCTTGTGTGAGTGTGTGTGTTACAGTATTATTTATTTATTTAATTTTTTAAATGTTTTTATTTATTTTTGAGAGAAAGAGAGAGAGACAGCGTGAGCAGGGGAGGGTCAGAGAGAGAGGGGGACACAGAATTCTAAAACAGGCTCCAGTCTCTGAGCTAGCTGTCAGTACAGAGCCCAACGCGGGTCTCAAATCCATGAACCATGAAATCATGACCTGAGCCGAAGCTGGACGCTTAACCTACTGAGCCACCCAGGCGCTCCTACAGTTTATTTA
>NW_021865374.1:0-874 GCF_006229205.1 Suricata suricatta | reverse complement strand
AGGGGAAGCAAAAGTCAAGGAAAACAGCAGCGAAGGTCCAGGACAGGAAAGAGTGTGGACAAGGAAGACGCAGGAACGCAAAGGCCGGCGAGGGCTCCCGCATCCACCTGGGGTTTGGGATGGAAAGACGGTTCTCAGGATGCCTGGGACTCTGTCCCTGCCTTTGTGCCTGTGGGGACCCTCACACGGGAGGGAGAAGGGGACAAGACACTGATCCTAACCCGAAGCAGAACAAATTGGGGCACCTGGGTGGCTCAGTCAGTTAAGCAAATGGCTTAGGTCATGATCTCCTGGTTCATGGGTTTGAGCCCCATGTGGGGCTCGGCCATGACAGTGCGGAGCCTGCTTGGGATTCTCTGTCTCCCTCTCTCTCTGTTCCTCCCCTGCTCATGCAGGCATGCTCCCTCTCTCTCTATCTTTCTCTCTTTCTCTCTCAAAATAAATAAACTTTAAAAAAAGAGAACAAATAAAAAGTGGGGGTAAAAAATAAGCCAAGAACCCCTTTTTCTAAAACCAGTGGCCCCTGTCCAAGTCGGCACTGTCGAGATGTCCATCAGCCAGTGCCTTGGACTGCCAAGGGTCTGGTCCCTTCCAGACCTCACTGAGGACCCCAGGCCCCTGCCCCAGACCACACCCGGGGGCTTCGGGTCCTTCATGGCACCGTCTGGAGGACCGTGTTGGGAGTCGCCAATGATCTTTTATTAGCTGATGAGCTTAAGTTCTTCTCTCTGCTTCTGTCCCGAGACAGTGCCATCCTGGGCCCGCCCCGGAAGAGAGATGGACCCACTTGATAAACAGCAAGGGCCGGTGGCCCCATCGGTGAGCGGGAGATGCTTTCAAGCCCTTCAGAGCATCGTCACCCACGCCAGCAAGC
>NW_021865373.1:0-874 GCF_006229205.1 Suricata suricatta | reverse complement strand
AAGACAGGCTTCAGGCTCTGAGCTAGCTGTCAGTGCAGAGCCTGATGCGGGGCTCGAACCCATGAACGCAAGATCATGACCTGAGCTGAAGCCAGATGCTTAACTGACTGAGCCACCCAGGTGCCCCCCCAAAAAATTTTTAAAGGTGGAAAAATTGGGGCATCTGGGTGGCTCAGTTGGTTGAGCGTCCGACTCAGCTCAGGTCATGATCCCACAGTGTGTGGGTTCGAGCCCTGTGTCGGGCTCTGTGCTGACAGCTCAGAGTCTGGAACTGCTTCAGATTCTGTGTCTTCCTCTCTCTCTGCCCTTCCTCTGTTCACGCTCTCTCTGTCTCTCAAAAATAAATAAACATTAAAAAAATTAAAATGGGAAAATACTATACTATTTTAAAATTCCATCCAGGCTACTGTTTTTCTCTCTTTTTAGATATATTTGTATCCATTTCATCTGTCAGCCCCGAAGGTTTGAATCTTCCGAGGCTTTTTGCTGAAGGCGGGAGGTTCTTGTCCTAACGGTAACAGCCGGCTGCTCGGGAAACTTCTCCAGCACCAAACACCACTGCAAACATCTTCCGTGTTTCCACTCACCTAGTCGTCACCAGGACGCTATGAGGTAGTCACTGCTGGTGTCCCGTTTTCAGAGGGGACCGTCTGAGGCACAGGGTGGGGGCAGGGGGCTTTCCTCAACATCTCGGGGCTGCAAGGTGTTGAATCGGGATGTGCATGAGGCAAAGGGCTCTTTGCAGTCCGGGCCCAGCACTCAACTCACGGATTTTTCCCAGGGGCAAGCCATATGGCCATTGGCCTCGGGCGGGCTGTGGACTGAACTGTGTCTCCCCGCCCCCCACCTTCTCTGCTACTCCAAACTGCCACCC
>NW_021865372.1:0-874 GCF_006229205.1 Suricata suricatta | reverse complement strand
TAACTTTAAAAAGTCTGATTCAAAGCTCTCTATGTTAAAGTGTCCTTTTTTTTCTGACAATTTTCTCAAAGACTGGTTTCAGAATATAACCTATAGGCAGTGCTATGCTTGGATAATAGGACATTCCCAAATTCATTATGTTTGCATCTATGAGCATGTGGGTTACAGACGCAGTCATCGGTTGTTGAGTGATTCCAAGACACATAACAGATGGGAACAGTGACCAGTCTCCTATTTGGTAGGAGGTTAAGCATGCTGCAAGGGAAACTAACTCCCCTCTTCTCAAATAAGACTTGCCGTTGAGTCCTCCTGTGTCGATAGTTACCGATTTCTTTAGTTATAGGCTTGACTTTTTTGAAAATTTCGTTATCCTTTGAAGGGAGATGATGTTAGGAGAATGAGTATTGATAGGATTGCACTGTAAAATAGCTTTCTTTCTTAGGGATGAGATTTCATAGTTGGAGAATTCAGACTGACTCTGGCCTTTAAATAAGTGTAATAGGAGAATAGAATTTGTTTCGATTTACCCAGAAAATGGAAGTTAGTATTTGTTAGGAGCTGAATTCTTGGCAGCTTTTTGTTATTACTTTGCTTGTTATTTTTTTTGTTTGTCTTTGCTTTTTATATTTTGGCAATTAAAGCCACAGGAATACATTTAATAGCCAAATTTCAGGAAACTGAAATGACTTTTATATTATCACATTCCTTTCAAATTTCATTTGCAAGACACAGTTTCACAAACCACAAACTGCATTTTATTGTTTCTTAAATTTTTTGTGGGTATTTATTCTTTGTTTTGTGATGAGTGTCCAAAATCAATGCAAACACTAGAGTAATATGGCCTTGAAAAACTTGTGTTGTCTAAATATTATCT
>NW_021865371.1:0-1749 GCF_006229205.1 Suricata suricatta | reverse complement strand
ATTCCTTGAAGGGCTCCACCTCTGTGCTCCAGAGTAGAGGGAAGGGTTCCTTTTAATCTACCCCCCCTCCCTTGTCTTTTGGAGACTGTACAGAGCAGGGATCAGGGTACAGACTGGAGCCCAACCTCTGGGGTTGAATACTGGCCCTGTCCCTTACTAGTTGATGATCTTGAGTAAATGTGTGCCTCAGTCTTCTCATCAGTAAAATGAGGATATAAAGAGAACGTGTATCTCCTGTTGTTGGCATTAAATGAGCTAATATACCTAAGTGCTGAGAAAAGGGCCCCGCACTTAGAGTTAGCTTTTGCTCTGCAGTGGTGAGAAAATGCAAATGAGCCCAGTGGTTTGCTCTCCCTGGTCATGGCACCTCTGCTTACCTTAGGAGAACTCCAGGCTTCCTTCTTCTAACTGCCACAGTATGGATTTCTTGTTCACCAAAGGAAGCACACACATTGAGAAGAGAATTCTGAAGACTGTGTCAGAGATTTGCTCCCAGGGGGGGCCCTGGAAACTTTCTGGACCCTTCTCTCGCTGTTTTCCTTCCTGGCAGTGCTCCGTGCAACCTCAGTTTTGCTCATAGCAGCCTCTTCTCAGGGGAGATCCTCTCCCTTTGGAGGAATGTCATTTGCTAAAACTTTCTGAGTTCAACCATTTCTCCACTCCCTCTACCTTCCCTGTTTTCCCTAGAGCAATCTTATGCTTTCTGGTGCAGGCTTGCTGGTCAGATAAAACTTGAGTAATGCCAACTCACAACCTGGAGTTTGTGGGTGCTATTTGAATCCCAACGTCACTGAAAATTTTTGGTTTTCTCCATTTTATCTCTCTTTCTGTGGATGATTTCCGAAGAGAAGTGGGAGGGGCCGAACCAAGCTTTCACTGTGCTCTCACTGGAACTGGCGTTCATTTCATCCCTCACCCTAGGTATTTCTTTTGAGGACACCAATTGGAGTTTTTATTATGAGCATTGTCCACCACATCCGACATACTGTAAAACAAATGGGTGGTTGAGTGAAGGAACTTCCATTAAACTGTGTGACTGAGGGCATGCTTCTTCTCTCACATCACATCTTCTATGGCGCAGGATTCCAAGGGGCCACCGTGGGGTCTGGGTGCCCTGATAGTTTGTATGGCTTTCTTTCTACCTCATGCTGCCAGAGTCTTCTTCCTGTGTGGCCTCCCAGAGCCCCGCCACCACAGAGCTTTTACGAGTGACCAGACATTTTCTATCTCTGTGGTTTGTGCCAGTTTGGCGAAAGATGGACCCCAGGACATCTGCTCCTTTGAGAATTCACTGGATATCCTAGGAATATTTGTATTTTTCTCTTGCTTTTTTTTTCCCCCTGTCCAGGATTTCTGACCACTTACATTGAGCGAGGCAGTGGGCTACGGGGACAGATGCTTTACACAACTAACCAATGTTCTTTTCCCAACAATCCTCTGAGAGGCATGTATGATTATGCTGGTTTTACGGATAAGGAAACTGAGGTGGAGAAGATTCACCCACCTTTCTCAAAGGCAGATGGCTAACAAATAGTAAAACTAGGATTTGATTTTAGGTGGTCTAACTCGAGAGCTCTGTGGCCAACCCATGCTTTATTCTTCGGTAATGTGTTTTTGGACACTCATTTGCATGAATAGCCTTGAAATTGCACTTTAGATTAGTCGAGTGGACAGGAAGACAAGTAGGATTCTGGAAATCTGAAAGCTCTATTTGGATTAGGAGGAGCTGAGGCAAATGTCTCTTGATAC
>NW_021865370.1:0-874 GCF_006229205.1 Suricata suricatta | reverse complement strand
CTCAGGAACTCTGGATGTGGAGGACAGCCATCTGTGATTGTTTTAAGAACCCTCCAGCTGCCTCAGAGGCATGTTCTAGGAAGAGAGCCACCATTCTGAGAAGGACAGCAAGAAGAATGCATGTAAAGAGACAAAGAATCTGCTTTTCCTCCGTCATCCTACCTCACCTCCCACCCAAACACTGATTTAGAAAAAAAAAAAATACATATCACCTACTGACTTGTTAAATAACATTTGGAAACTAAGAGAATGAGGCAACATGTGAAAAGCCTGTCCAGGCTCCATTGACTCAAAGACAACTAGCATCAACCCTTTGTTCTTTTGCTTTGCCACGAGGACAGCATGCTCCTCTTTTATCACACTTACAGCTGAGGCTGGTTACTTTCATTGGTGAACTGAAGGCACTTACCATATTGGGATTAACTTGAAGGTTCAGGAACCATTAATATTTTTGTTTAGCAAAATGCACTTTGCTTACAGCTGGCTTTTCTTGAAGATGCGTATCTCTCTGTGGCCAGACGTACGCTATTTCCAGGCTTTCTATGGGCATCCACAAATGATTTATGCAGTCAATAAGCATCTTATAAGTAGCTACTCATTCAAGCTGAATTGATGTTTGTGCTAACTAGAAAAGAATGTTGATTCTGGCATTTTGTTACCTTTGCACCTTATAAATAGAAGAGATTTAGTAAAAGAGGCAGGGCTGTTAGGGACTCCCTGAAGCTTTTTGCAAGAGAGGATATGAAGGGAAGGGAACCCAGAGCCTGGGAGGAATTAGCACATCTAATGCCAACTCAGGCCTTCTTGCCTCTGGCCCGGAGGTGGGAGGTGGGAGGTGGTGAGGGTGGAGACTTTCAAAGATGTCTGTCACATT
>NW_021865369.1:0-874 GCF_006229205.1 Suricata suricatta | reverse complement strand
AGCCTGCATGGGATTCTCCTCTCTCTCTCTTTCTCTCTCTCTCTGTCCATTCCCCTTTCTTGTACATTCTCTCTCTTTCTCTCAAAATAATTAAACATTGAAAAATTATTAAGCAGCTTTAAGTGGATGTAAGAACTTTAAATCTCTATAGAACTTAACATAAGAAATGGTTATAAATATATTCTGGTTGGGAAAAAAAATGAAGTGTAATTTAAACTATAGGCATGTTTGGAAAAGATAATGTTTTTTCCTTGAATTATTTTCATGTATTCTTTGTTTAATTTAAGAGGATTTACTCACTTTAAAAGGAAAATGGGAACTGTCTTCTATTAATTTTATCAAGCAGTGTCTTGTTTTTAACCTTTTATATTTTATCCAAATTCGCCTAATGTAAGAGATCTGTGTCTCACTTTGCTGTCATTAGGAATTGTGACTCCAATCTTTCTTAAAATACCCCCCCCTTTACTTTTTGCTGTGTGAGTAAAGCATTCAGCTGTTGGGAAATTAGAATAAAGAAAGTCTACCACAACTTAATGGATGTGGTTCTGAAGACAGATAGAGTTAAACATTTGGGGGAACGATGTTGGTATCTTTTAACTACACCAGTAAAGATTTTATCTTTGAAAAACTATGTGTTAATATTTTATTGGTGAAGTCTGGTCTGAATAGAATGTCTTATCTCCCAGCCCCGACCCCCACATCCTTCCCACGCCTCCAAGATCACTATTGCTTGAGATTTTATTGCGCTGTTTGTTCATTTTCCAGATAAACGTTAAGAATTTAGAATCTGAAATAAAGAAGTAATTACATCACAGCAGTTTTTAAGGAACTATGGAGAGATTTGAAATTGAGCAAACAATCTTCTGTTTTCTTC
>NW_021865368.1:0-874 GCF_006229205.1 Suricata suricatta | reverse complement strand
GTCACAGGAGAATTCTACCAGACATTTAAAGAAGAGTTAAAACCTATTCTTCTCAAACTATTACCAAAAAATAGAAAAGGGAAGAACACTTCCAAATTCATTCCATGAGGCCAGCACTACCCTGTTACCAAAACCAGATAAAGACCACATTAAAAAAGAGAGTACAGACCAATATCTTTGATGAGCATAGACGTAAAAATCCTCAACAAAATGGTAGCACACCAAATCCAACAGTATATTAAAAACAGTCATTCACCATAGTTGAGTGGATTTATTCATGGGTTTCAAGGGGGGTTCAATATTCACAAATCAATCAACATGATACAACACATTGATGAGAAAAAATAAGAACCATATGATCATTTCAGTAGATACAGAAAAAGCATTTGACAAATTACATCATCCATTCATGATAAAAACCCTTAACCAGTAGGTTTAGAAAGTTCCTATCCCAACATAAGAAAGGCCATATATGAAAAACCCATAGTAATATCCTCCTTAATGGGGAAAAACTGAGAGCTTTTCCTGTAAGGTCAGGAACAAGACAAGGATGTCCACTCTTACCACTTTTATTCAGCTTAGTACTGGAAGTCCTAGCCATAGCAATCAGACAACAAAAGGAAACAAAAGACATTTAAATGAGTAAGGAAGAAGTAAAATTTTCACTATTGGCACATGACATGATACTATTTATAGAAAATCTGAAAGACTCCACCAAAAAAAATTGCTAGAATTGGTAAATAAATTTAGTAAAGTCACAGAATACAAAATCAATGTACAGAAATCTGTTGTATTTCTATATACCAATAATGAAGCAGGGGAAAGAGAAAGTAAGATTAAGAATCTCATTTACAGTTGCACAAAACCAAGATGA
>NW_021865367.1:0-874 GCF_006229205.1 Suricata suricatta | reverse complement strand
CAGGGTACCAAAAGCACCACTTCTGACCCTGTATCATCTTTAATAATTGAAATCTTTGCAACTTCACTGGTTTAAGGGAAGCTGATCTCTGTGGCTAAGCTCAGTTCACTTCAGCAAAAGCCTTAACATATCTTCCTCTTGTAACTGCCTCCTGCGTAGTCTGTGTCCAGTGACAGAGTAGTCATATGCTATCTACATGGGTCCCATGTGAGTATGAATCTAGTGTCCTGACTCTAGCTCCATTGTAGACCATTAGTGAAGGCTATGTCAGCCTCATCGTGCCCGTGATGTCCACTGGGCTTTGTCTGGCTGTCACAACAGAGTAGCCCCACCTCTTCCAGACCCCTCGCCTGTCCCCTTACTTTCCTGAACACAGGTCTTCATTCCCAGATAATTCTCTGACCACTATTATCGACTTCAGCTGCTGCTCCCCAGGGAACCCTACTCATGATAAACATAGTTTATCTGTATCAGTCGATGTTCCCCTAGGCTTTCTCCCTCATCTATTTTGCCCTCACCACCATTTTGTTTCCTTGGCTTCTAATCTGCAGGACAAATGGAACAGGGCTAACCCTGTCAGCTCACACAAACAAGTGCCATGGTCTTCCCATTAGTTCAGAACCCAAATTTCAAGGACCTGAAGAGTCACGTGCAAGCGTGGGAAAGAATGCAGGCCCAGAGATGCAAATTCTGTGGGTTACAATTTCATGGAACCTACATGTGGGCTTCATGGGGGTTGATGTGGGAGGAGACGTAATAAAACCCAGGGTGTGGTAAGTGGTGGCTAAGGTGACCGACGGCACTTGTAGCTTGTGATACTCCTGTTTTCATCACTGGAAGACTCACGAGAAGGAAATTTCTAAATCCCAGGCAC
>NW_021865366.1:0-874 GCF_006229205.1 Suricata suricatta | reverse complement strand
ATAATTAGGCCAGGATTGTTAAGGATGGATTCGTTCCACCAATGTATTAGTCTTGATTTGGCTATTTCTGATAATGGAGGGTTTTTTTAGAGAGAAAAACTATGTTTCAGCAATGCACTACTGTAAATGTAATTCTGGTTCTGAGTATCTTTAAATATTTGTTGTTGGATCTCAGGCTTCTTAGCCTGTGAGGATGATATTTAAAATGAGGGTCACGCCTTTTCAAAAGACTTCAAGGTGAACTTCACAGATATGCAACTAACCAAAAAAAATTCAGCCCCTGTTAAAGTTTCAGGTATCTCTCTGGAGTTCAGAAGAACCCTCAACTTGACGAGGTGATCCAGATCCCGTCGATCAGCTTGAACTGATCCTCAAAAAGACTCTGACTCCTGAGAATCTTCAGCCCTGCTCCAGCCACACCCTGGAAGCTGGCTGGTCTAGCATGGAAGAAGTCTGAGGAATCACCAGTCCAGTAAAATAAATTGTCCTGTCTCTGCCTTCGGACTGGCAAATGTTGCCCCAGAAAGCTGGGGAAACAGCAAAAGTTCCTGATTGCGCTAACCTTCCTCTTATAGATAAGATGTTCTGTTGGTATTAATTGCCTCTAATCGGGCATGGGATTTCAATAAGGCAAAAGATAAGGGGAGACTGTGCCTCTACTGCCAGTCTCTAATGGGGGGGGTCTTCAAGTGGCCACTAGAATGGCCCACTAATTTGGCTAAGGTTAGTAATATAAAAAGAATTATGAAGGCATATTGCACTTATATGCCCAAGGATCCTGAACAAATTGGCTGTCATTCTTGCTTTTGTAAACCAGACAGTGCCAGATATTAGAAACCCTAAAAGAGACCCTTACCAAATTAACCATGGAGAC
>NW_021865365.1:0-874 GCF_006229205.1 Suricata suricatta | reverse complement strand
TCATTAGACTGGCCTATAGTGCATAGTTCAGCGTAGCTTGGCATGCCGCCTATCTAATCACTGCAAACACTAAGGCGGAGTCTCTGAGTGCAGCCTCCAAAAGCTACCAAACCAAACCATGCCTATCCATGAGGGGGAGCTGCTTTTTTTTTAGAACGTTCTTTCTTTTACTCTTCATTTATTTTCTTTTCTTCTTTTTCTGTACGCATTTTTATTATTATTACTTTTTTTACTTAAAATTTTTAAAATTTTTACTCCTTATTTTCCTTTCTCCTTTCTCCCTTTTTTTTTTACCTTCTTACAATCCAGATATATTCTCCTATATCTCATCCCTACCCCTTCGCTCAACTGATCATACACATTTAGACTATCCACTGTCCTATGTTGTCTCTGACCCCCTTTATTTTTTTTATTTTTTCTTTTTCTTTTCTTCTTCTCTTCTATTCGTGTCTTTTCTCCCCATTCTCTTTAAATTCTTTCCCCCTTTTAATGTGTTTGTTTGTTTGATTTGTCTGTGTGTTTGTGTGTTAATGTTCCCTCTGTGTTTGTCTGTCTGTTTTCCTTCTTAGGGCTACACCAAGAAACAAGCCAAAGTGTTCATGACAGCGAGTCCCAAATGTTGCTGAGCAAGGAAATAAAATATTCAAAGGCACAAAAAAAGAAACTGAGAGACACCATTAAAAGAATATTTCCTGAAATGACAGGCCCTGGACAGTCAATAAGCCTCTTTAACAGAAAAATATTAACAGGTACACAGTGCACAATGAGCATTCTAAAGGTGAAAAGAGACAGAAAACTAGCAAAAATGACAAAACGAAGGAACGCTCCACTGAAGAACCTCAAGAACGAAGTCACAGTCACAGAACTACTCTAG
>NW_021865364.1:0-874 GCF_006229205.1 Suricata suricatta | reverse complement strand
ACAGAAATCAGTTGCATTCCTATACACCAAAAATGAAGCAGCCGAAAGAGAAATCAAGAAACTGATCCCATTCACAATTGCACAAAAAACCATCAAATACCTAGGAGAAAACCTAACCGAAGATGTAAAAGACCTATGTGATGAAAACTATAGAAAACTTATGAATGAGATTGAAAAAGACACCAAGAAATGGAAAAACGTTCCCTGTTCATGGATCAGAAGAATAAATATTGTGAAAATGTCATTACTACCCAAAGCAATCTACACATTCAATGCAATCCCCATCAAAATTGCACCAACATTCTTCTCAAAGGTAGAACAAACTGTTTTAAAATTCGTATGGAACCACAAAAGACCCTGAATAGCCAAAGTTATATTGAAGAAGAAAACCAAAATGGGAGGCATCCCATTTGGACTTTAGCCTCTACTGCAAAGCTCTCATCATCAAGACAGTATGGTACTGGCATAAAAACAGACACATAGACCAATGGAATAGAATAGAGAACCCAGAACTATGCCCACAAATGTACGGCCAATTAATTTTTGAGAAAGTAGGAAAGAAACAGTATCCGATGGAAAAAAGACTGCCTCTTTAGCAGGTGGTGCTGGGGAACTGGACAGCAACATGCAGAAGAATGAAACTAGACCACTCTCTTACACCGTACACAAAAATTAACTCAAAATGGCTGAAGGACCTGAATGTGAAACAGGAAACCATCAAAATCCTGGATGGGAAAGTAGGAAAAAACCTCCTAGACCTCCAACGCAGCAATTTCCTTCTCAACCCATCCCTAAAGGCAAGGGAATTGAAAGCAAAACTGAACTCTTAGGACTTCATCAAGATAAAAAGCTTCTGCACTGCAAAGGAAACAAT
>NW_021865363.1:0-874 GCF_006229205.1 Suricata suricatta | reverse complement strand
CTCCCACGTTTTAGGTATATGATGTCATACTTATTTCCCTTATTTTGTGAGTCCCTTGATTGATTTTTACAGATATACTTATTTTCACTCCTTTTGTTCCTCCTGTTTTTCTTATTCTTACTTATGGTCTTTTTCTGTCTGCTCAAAGAGTCCCCTTTAGGGGCGCCTGGGTGACTCAGTTGGTTAAGCTTCTAACTGGCTCTGGTCATGATCTCGCAGTTCATGGGCTCGAGCCCTGCATTAGGCTCTGTGCTGACAGCTCGGAGCCTGGAGCCTGGAGCCTGCTTCGGATGCTGTGTCTCCCTCTCTCTCTGCCCCTCCCTCACCCATGCTTTGTCTCGCTCTGTTTCTCAAAAACTATTTCACAAATTACGTGAAGAAAAATAAAAATGAAAACATTAGAGCCCAAAGTCTTTAGGATACAGCAAAGTGGTTGTAAGTGGTTTTTATTTATTTGTTTGTTTATTTATTTATTTAATGTTTATTTATTTTTAAGAGAGAAAGCACGTGAGCAGGGTAGGGACAGACAGAGAGAGTCACAGAATTCAAAGCAGACTCCAGGGTCTGAACCGGCAACACGGGGCTCGAACTCACAAAGCATGAGACCATGACCTGAGCTGAATTTGGATGCTTAACTGAATGAGCCACCCAAATTCCCTAGTTCTAAGTGGTTCTAAGAGGGAGGTTTATAGAAATCCAGGCCAAAAATTACAAAATCAATAACCTAACCTTATACTGAAAGGAGCTAAAACATGAAAAATGAAACCCAAAACTAGCAGAAAGAAGGAAAGAATAAAGATTAGGGTACAAATAAACGACATAGACACTATAAAAAACAGAGATATCTGGCTGGCTCGGTCAGTAGAACAAGCCA
>NW_021865361.1:0-874 GCF_006229205.1 Suricata suricatta | reverse complement strand
TTTTTGGGCACCCCCCGAAGGGTCCCCAGGGCCCCGCTCCGGCCCTACCGGCTGTTCCTGTCCAGGGCCCGTGCTCGGCCCCAGCCGTGGCCGTGCCTTCGCTGACCTTTCCGCACGCCGTGCTCCTTCCTACCCCCGGGCCTTTGTTCATGCTGCTGCCCGCATCTGGAATGCCTTCTTCACCTGTCCAAATAGTGCGTGTCTTCCAGGGCCTTCCTCCCGCAGTGAAGCCTCCCCCAGTTATCCTGACCCCTTCCCCACACCCCTCGTCCGCTTTGCCTCGGCTCTCTTTCGGCTCTTAGGCCCGGCGCACCTTCAGCCTCGCTTGTTTTGTGTCAACAGTCCTCTCTGTTTACAGTCATTACAATTGTTTTGGCATAAACTCCATTATAATTTATATATATATGTATATATATATTTTGAAAGACTGTGTTTATATATTTTCCTGCAGTGGAAAGTGAAACTAACTTGACCTCTGCACTGGTCCCTTTCAGGCTTTAATGGTATGACTGTGTCTGCACTGTGGGGGTGCTGATGTTGGGAGGGATGGTTGGACACTTTGTTGAATTCGAGTGTGAGAGAGCCCCCCCATCCCCCCACCCGGAGCTAGGTCATTGTGATTGGAGCCAAGCTGCTTGGGGGAAGCCAGGAGGCTGCCAGGAGCTTGGGGTGGGGGTACTGGGGAGGCAGTGGGGGGGGCTGGTGGCGGGGGCGCCGAGATCTGCTTCCAGCAGTGGACTCAGAACTTCATGCAGAATGCTCAGTGGGCTCAGGTGGCCCATGAAGAGAACTGAGGTTCTGTTGCCCTTGGCACGGATCATTGAGGGTCTCCTGTGTCTATGCAAGAGGTCATGTGAAATAACCAGTGGGAAAT
>NW_021865360.1:0-1749 GCF_006229205.1 Suricata suricatta | reverse complement strand
TACACCTAAAACATTTCTAGACTAGAAATATGTGGTGATTTTGAAAGTCTTGTAGAAAGAAAAATGGAGGTCTGCATCCTCTTCAAATGTTTAACATTTTTAGAAAATGATAATGTATTTCAGCCGGGTAACAACCCTTGTTGTGAAGCAGCCTTCCGTATGTTCATCTCAATTCTGACAGCCTGTTTTTTTATGTCCCTTCTTGAAAAGCCAGATTATAGTTAGAATTAATACTTTGGGCTATATGTGATTTTCACAGTGTCTCCCATCCAATGGGAGAGAAGAGAAGTCTAAGAGACTTATTTCTCCCTTTTTAGTATATAAAGAAAGGCATAAACTTATGAAGAAGATGTGGTGGAGTCTAGGGTTCCTGGACTCTGCCAGCAATAAAGACTTACAAAGAGGCTCAATTAAGGAAGACCTCATACCTGATTTTAGATCCCAGTCTGCTCTATGGCTTCAATATCATAAAAGGAGGTGATATTTTAGTTCTAAATGATTCTAAGAAATAAAATGCATGGTAACTATTAGGAAAATGCTGAATAGGGGTGACTGGTTGGCTCAGTAAGTTAAGTGTCTGACTTCGGATCAGGTCATGATCTCCACCATGAGTTCTGACCTCACGTCCAGCCTTGTACTGACAGCTCAGAGACAAGAGCCTGCTTCAGATTCTGTGTCTTCCTCTCTCTCTGTCTCTCCTGCTCTCACATTCTGTCTCTCTCTCTCTCTCTCAAAAATATATAGAACATTAAAAAAATTTAAAAAGATGCTGTATAGGTAGAAATTTCAAGGAAATAAGCATAATTGGCTGGGTCAGACCTCAAAAGATGATCCCAATGCCTTCTTTGGGGGAAAAACTATACCACAGGGTTGACTGCATCTTAATTTTTAAAATAATGATTTATATTTTGTTTCTTTAGTATTAACTACTTTTCTTATATTTCTAATCATTCCTTGTATTTAATTGTTTCATCATTCTACATGACCTAGGACCTGGTGTTGAACTACTTCTCTCTTACATCCTTTTTTCCTTAAGATTTATTTATTTATTTATTTATTTATTTATTTATTTATTTATTTATTTAGAGAAAGAAAGAGAGAGAGAGGGTGAGAGAGAGAGAAAATATAGATGAGCAGAGAAGGGGGAAAGAGAGGGAGAGAGAATCCCAAGTAGGCTCTGTGCTCTAAGTACAGAGCCCAACATGGGCCTCAATCTGAAGAACGATGAGGTCATGATCTGAGCCAAAATCAAGAGTCAGACATTTAACTGACTGATCCACCCAGGTGCCCTTCTTCTGTTGATTCGATTCTTGATCATCAAGTAATCTCTTCTAGTCTTTAGGCTTTAAATGTTACCTACTGGACCTCCAAATGTGTGTGTCCGCACAACTCCTCTTCGTTTATCCAGAACCCGAGAGCTGCCTAACCGGCATCACTATGCTGTTGTCTCACAGGCATTTCAAAATTAGCATGTCCTAAACAGAACTCTTCATCTCAACTCCTGCCATCACTTAACCTGTTCCCATCACAGTTTCAACATTTCCATTCTTCGAGTTACTTATGTCAAACACCATGCAGTGACTCGAGTCATCTCTTTCTTTTATACCGATCCTGAACCCATACACAGACCTTGCCTTTGCTCTCACAGTATATGCCCAAACTGACCTTATGACCACCATACCTGGTCCTAGACATGAACTTATTTGGATTATTACCTGGATTACTGCAATAATTCCAACTGGCATTTCT
>NW_021865359.1:0-874 GCF_006229205.1 Suricata suricatta | reverse complement strand
GATTTGCATCTAGAGGCTGGAGACTGCCATTTCCTGGTCAAAATAACTTTGGCGTCTGTCATGCTGGGCCAGACGTGAGTGGCCAAGGTGCACAAAAGATCAAAACCGTATTTTGGATTATTCAGTGCTAACTCCCCCCTTCCCAGCATTGCTGAGGCAAATCTGGGCATTTCTTTTGATATTCATTTGACTCTGTTTATCTGGTAACTGACCTTGGTCAGCTGCTTTGTTTTCCCGCCTTGAAACCTTTATAAAAGACAGTTTTCTGAATAAAGGTCTCTCTCTTTTGCCTGATCGAAAACCGTGAGTGCTGTCTTTACTCTCTGCATCTCCCTCTCCTGCCCCACTTTTTCTCTCCCTCCCTCAGGAGAAGGACCCGTGATGGAGGCGTGCTCAAAGCTGGGGACGAGCGAGCCTAGACCACGAAAAATCAGTTTTTGCACCAAATTTTTGAGGTTAAAATCAATTATACGGGACAAAATATCTTACCTGGGCTCATACAAACTTATTCAGTGCTTAAGTTTGTTGGTTAAAACAAAAATTTATGTTCTATCTAAATCTACCATAAGTCAAATAGGTTCCTATGATCTCTACTCCAACCAACTTTTTTTTAAATTTTTTTAATGTTTTATTTATTTTTGATAGAGAGAGATAGAGCATGAGAGGGGAAGGGGCAGAGAGAGAGAAGGAGACACAGAACCAGAAGCAGGCTCCAGGCTCTGAGCTAGCTGTCAGCACAGAGCCTGACACAGGGCTCGAACCCACGAACGTGAGATCTGACCTGAGCCAAAGTCGGAGGCTTAACCAACTGAGTTACCCAGGCGCCCCATCTACTCCAACCAACTTTTAACAAGCCGATGTTAAAGGAAAGATT
>NW_021865358.1:0-874 GCF_006229205.1 Suricata suricatta | reverse complement strand
TTTTTTTAAGTTTTAGAGTGGTCTGGTATGCAGCCGCAAATAGGCGAAACAGCCTTGAAAGCCAACACCGACTATTCCCGTGATCTCACACCTCCTCCACTTTCTCTTCTTGCCCAAGCTCTTCCCACCCGTCCACACTGCTGTCTCCATCCCCGATTCCTGATCTCATGGGTCGTCCCCGGTTGCACGCAGCGCCCGCTTTCCTCGCACGGGTCTCTGTGGACCCCAGGCTCCCTGCACGCCGGGACATCGGGTGCTTGGGTCTCTTCGTTCCTGCCTCACCAGGGAGTTTCCGTGTCCTTCGCGGGCCCCTCTGCCTCCACCGCGCTTTCCCTGCTCCCCAGGTTCTGTCCACAGCCTCCTGCTTTTTATGCGTCACACTCTGCCCCCTTCGGTTTTGACCCGATGACAACAGGAGAGACGGGAGGCAGAGTCGTAGGCAGCATGCCCACCTCCACCCTTGCCCCCTCTGCCTGGGGCAGCCCCCTCCCCACTCAGTTGGGACATCGCTCCCCACACCTCCCTTCCGGTTCTTTGAGACTTAGCTCAAGCACACTGTGCCCTGCGGAGTTTTTGCTGGAGCTTTCCGCGCTGGGCTAGATGCCCCCGCTCCTCACTGCACTCCGAGGACGCCCTGGAGCTCCGGGGCGGCAGGGATCAGCTCTTACTCACGTGCGTGGGGCACCGCCTGTGCCCAGTAATGGGCACTTGACAAGTGGCCATTGAGGGATTGAGTCTCGGAGTTCAGGGTCCCCTGGGCTTCCAGCCCATCTTAGCTTTTCGGATCCATATTTATAAGGGTGATTGGCTTATATCATGTAAGTCAGAGGTCTGGACTCCATGGACATGTTTATCTTGCTCCCCCCTTTTCCCA
>NW_021865357.1:0-874 GCF_006229205.1 Suricata suricatta | reverse complement strand
AAGGACAGATACCATATGTTTGCATTCATAGGTCTAACAGGAGAGACCTGGCAGGGGACCATGGGGAGAGGAAGGGGGAAAGAGAGCGGGGGAGAGTGAGGGACACAGATCAAGGGAGACTACTGAATACTGAAAACGAACCATGGACTGAAGGGGGAGGGGGAGGGTGGGAGGGGGTGATGGTCATGGTGGGGGGCACTTGTGGGGAGAAGCACTGGGTGTTATATGGAAGCCAATTTGACAATAAACTATTATTAAAAAAAACTTATTTCAAACACAGAAAGAAAGGGATAACATGCTAAAACATATGGATGACTAGATACCCTTTGTCCATTCTTACTGACATTACCTTTCTGTACTAGCCAACCCTGAGTTCCTTTCCTTTCCATTTTTCCTAACTCATGTCTAAGCCAAAGACGGAGACTCTTAGTACAATGGACATGATCAAGAAACGAAGTAAAAGGAGCTGAGTTAGCTTTGTGCAGCTTTTCCGCTGTGATGGTAAGAACAAAATATGCAAATTGTGTAATTTTGGTGATGTGCATATGAGTTAAATGCTGTTATATTTGCATTTAAAACCAGCATCACACAATGTAGAGATGAAAGGTAAAATTCATGCTAATAATTTAAAATTTAAATTTCCCTTTTCTTAGAGTGGCATGAAATAGCAAATTAAAAAAAAAAAAAACAAAACACCAAGCCGTGACAAGTGAAGAGAGAGACTGGATGAAAGGGAAAAGCTTTTATTTCAGTACCTCTAATGGCATCTTCTTCTTGTTTTAAAAAAAACGGGTGCCTACATTTCCATTTTGCACTGAGCTCTGCCTGTGTGCTTTTATTTTCTAAGGCCAGAACCAGTGTCTCTTTGTGGGCG
>NW_021865356.1:0-874 GCF_006229205.1 Suricata suricatta | reverse complement strand
TCTTTTTTATTACTGTTTGCCATTTTAATTTTATATCTTGGTATGGACGTCCTTAGCTTCATATTGTTGGGACTTACTGTGCTTCTAGGACCTGGATGTCTGTTTCTTTCCTCAAATTAGGGAAGTTTTCAGCTATTAGTTCTTCAATTTTTCTGCCCGCTTCTCCCTCTCTTCTCCTTATGGGATCTCTACAATGTGAATGTTACCACACTTGATGATGATGCAGTTTCCTTAACCTGTTTTCATTTATTGTTGTTGTTGCTGTTGTTGTTATTGTTTAGCTTAATTGCTCTCTAGCATCTGTCTTCCAGATCGTTGATACATTCTCCTACATCCTCTAATCTGCTGTTCATTCCCACTAGTGTATTTTTTTAAATCCAGAGTTGGACATTTATTATTATTTACTTTTGAGAGTCACAGAGAGACAAAGCATGAGAGGGGGAGGGCAGAATAAAAGGAGACACAGACTATGAGGCAAGCTCCAGGCTCAGAGCCATCAACACAGAGCCTAACGTGGGGTTCAAACCTTCTAACCATGAGATCATAACCTGAGCCAAAGTTAGTGGTTTGTTTTTTTTAATTTTATATTTTATAAGGTTTGTTAAAATTATCATGGACTTAATCCATTCTTTGCTCAAGTCCAGTGAGTATCATATGATCATTAATTTTTGAATTCTTTACCAGGTGTATTGTTTATTTTAGCTCTATTTAGGTATCTTGCTGTGATTGTGTTTTTTTCTTATAATTGTGACATATTCCTCTGTCTCCTCATTCTGTCCAATTCTCTGTGTTTTATTCCCCAATGTATTGGGTAAGTCAACTATGTTTCTTGGTCTCCAAAGTAGTGGCCTCCAGTAAAGAGTTCTTTAGTGCC
>NW_021865355.1:0-874 GCF_006229205.1 Suricata suricatta | reverse complement strand
CAGAGTGGTTACAGACCTATCTAATGAAACCTGGCAGGCCAGGAAGGAATGGCAGGAAATCTTCAATGTGATGAGCAGAAAAAACATGCAGCCAAGAATCCTCTACCCAGCAAGCCTGTCTTTCAAAATAGGAGGAGAGATAAAGGTTGTCCCAAATAAACAAAAATTGAGAGCATTCATGACCACCAAATCAGCCCTACAGGAAATCCTAAGAGGGACTCTATGAGGGAAAGATCTAAAAGAATACAAGGTGCCAGAGACACCACTATAAACATGAATCCTAGGGGGAACACAATGACTCTAAACCCACATTTTTTGATAATAACATGGAATGTAAATGGACTGAATGCTCCAACCAAACAATACAGGGTAGCAGAATGGATAAAAAAAACAAAACCCATCTATTTGCTGTCTACAGGAGACACATTTTCCACCGGAAGACACCTTCAGGTGGAAAGTAAAGGGATGGAGAAATACCTATCAGGCAACTGGAAGCCAAAAGAAAGCTGGAGTAGCCATACTTATATCAGACAAACTGGACTTTAAAGTAAAGGCAGTAACAAGAGATGAAGAAGGACATTATATAATAATTACAGGATCTCTCCATCAGGAAGAGCTAACAATTAAAAATATCTATGTGCCTAACTCGGGAGTACCCAAATACATAAAGCAATTAATCACAGAAAGAAACAATCTTATTGACAAAAATGTGCTAATTGCAGGGGACTTTAATACTCCACTGACAGCAATGGATAGATCACCAGACAGAAAATCACTAAGGAAACAATGGACCTGAACGACACATTGGAACAGATGGAACTGATAGATATATTTAGAACTCTGCATCCTAAAGATAGGAAATTCACCTTCTTTT
>NW_021865354.1:0-874 GCF_006229205.1 Suricata suricatta | reverse complement strand
GGAACAGAGCAGGAGCCTGATCCCACGAGAAGCTGGACAGAACTCTCCAGTAGAACCATCCATGTGTGATGGTAGACATACTCTGTCCTCACTGCCCAATACTAACCCACTCTGCACCTGTCACTACCTGAGCATTTAAAATGTCCTAGCTAAGAAATTGAATTTTACATTTTATTTAATTTTAATTATTTAAATGTAAATACCTTCCTGTGCCTACTTACTAAAGCATTAGACAGCCCTGCTCTGGAGCATGAATTGCATCAGATTCAGTCCTGCCATGTTATTGGTAGCCTTTGTACATCCCATGAGTCTGTTACTGGCTGTGAGCTGCCCCCACCATGTTTCCCAGACCAGCTGGCAACGCGGCCCTCTTCAGCTGAGGGCAATGCTCTCAAGAAGGGAATGGCTGGGAACCTCGGTGCCCACACTCATAACAAATAGGGTTTGGATTGGAGCACCACCAGGTGAAGAGGGTCTGAGCACGTCCCCAAGTGTTCTACCAGAGTCCATTCATGATCATGGGCAAGGATGGAAGGACAGGACCTAGTATACTTCACACAATACCTCTGAAACCACACACACACACACACACACACACACACACACACACACACAACTTGCCATTTGCCTAATTCATAAATTCAGGGGCCCCTGGGTGGCTCAGTCGGTTAAGCGTCTGACTTAGGCTCACGTTCTGTGAGTTCAAGCCCTGCATAGGACTCTGGACTGACAGCTCAAAGGCTGGTGCCTGCTTCACATTCTGTGTCTCCCTCTCTCTCTCCCCTCCCTTGCTCACACTCTGTCTCTCTTTCTCTCTGAAAAATAAACAAACATTAAAAAATACATTTATAAAAAGTAAATATTTAGATTTCCT
>NW_021865353.1:0-874 GCF_006229205.1 Suricata suricatta | reverse complement strand
GGGCCCCCGGGGACGGAGCCGCGGGCGGCGAAACTCGGGCTGCCTGACCCTGACGGCCCCGGGGGTGGGGGTGGGGGCGGGGTGGGAGGCGGGGGAAGGCGGGGAGGGGACGCGGCCGAGGGGCCGAGCGCGGGCGGAGGAGGGGAGTGGAACGGCGACGCCGGGGGGGTGTGGCCTGCGCCTGACGGACAGCCCTTCGGACCACCCCCTCGAGGGGGGGTACTGAAGGAAGGCAGATGTAGCCAATGGCCGTGCCCGGGGCGCCCCGGCCCGCCCTCCCCGCCAGCCAATGAGGGCGCGGAGGGCGGGGCCTCTCCGGGCTCGGCCGCACCGCCGCCGCCTCCGTCTCCTCCGCCTCCTCCTCCTCACCAGCGCTAAACCCGGGACTGGACCGAGCGGAGTTGTGCGTGTTGCCGAAGGGGGGTGGGCCGGGGGAGGGGAGGTTCGTTCCGCGGAGCCGCAGCCAGAACCGGGTGAGGCTTTTCCCCGCTGTCTTTCCAGCCCAGGTCCGCCGATAAGTGGGGGTGGCTGGGAGCAGCGCAGCCTCGGGAGGAGGAGGCGGAGGCGGAGGCGACTTGGGGAGGCGGAGATGGGTGAGGGCAGCCTCCGGAGCCTCCCACCGACCCGGGATTAGTACCCCGCGGCGCGGCCGCCGTCGCCGCTGCCGCGTCGGGGCCTCGGGGTCTGCTCCGGGCTCCGCTCATGTCACGGGCGTCTTCGCGTGCGGCCCGAAGGGCTGCGAGAGTGAGGGCGAGGCCGGCAGGGCTGGGTGAGGCGGACGCCGGAGGCGGGGGTCGCTCGGGGTGCGGGGGCCGCCCGGGCCGGGGCGGTGGGAGGTCGCGGAGTATTTTTCCCTTTCTTTCTTGCGGGGGGG
>NW_021865352.1:0-875 GCF_006229205.1 Suricata suricatta | reverse complement strand
GTGGCAGGGACGAATGTGGGAGTGAGGGTGGCCTCTCTTTCCTCCTTACACAGTGGGAATGAGAGGGGATGACATGTGAGGGAGGACAGGCCGTGAGTTCTCTGTCCCACCATGTTCTCTCTGTCGCTCCGGCCCATTAGTGAGTCCCTTAGGACAAGGGCTGGGTAGGAGCCCCTTACCGAATGTTTTCTCAAAGGTGGAGCAAATGAGAAAAAAAAAACAACGTAGAATTCAGAGCCAGCCATATATACTGGGGAGCTGAGAAACCAATTTCAACGGATTTTTTAAAAATCATCATTTGTTTGACATTGTGGATGTTGTTAATAGGAGTAAACATGGTGTGTTTATTTGTTTTGCCTTTGGAAATTTGAAGGCTCTGTGTATGGGTGTCTTAGAATACTTAGAGGTAGGAATTGAGGCATTTGTCATGTGAACCCATATTTGTCAAAGTTTAGTATGAATAAACTAGACTATGGTTCTTTTTTATTTATTTATTTATTATTATTTTTTAATAGTTTATTGTCAAATTGGTTTCCATTTAACACGCAGTGCCTCTCCCCACAAGTGCCCTCCTCCATGACCACTCCCCACTTCCCCCTCCACCTCCCCCTTCAGCTCTTGGTTGGTTTTCAGTATTCAGTGGTCTCTCATGTTTTGTGTCCCTCTCTCTCCCCAATTCTCTTTCCCCCTTCCTCTCCCTATGGTCCTCTGTTAGGTTTCTCCTGTTAGACCTATGAGTGTAAACGTACGGTATCTGTCCTCCTCTGCCTGACTTATTTCACTTAGCATAACACCCTCGAGGTCCATCCACTTTGCTACAAATGGCCAGATTTCACTCCTTCTCATTGCCATGTAGTACTCCATTGTGAATATAG
>NW_021865351.1:0-875 GCF_006229205.1 Suricata suricatta | reverse complement strand
AAAAAAAAAAGATATAAAACAACACTCCATTAAATGGGATTCCACTATCCAAGGTTACAGACTGACTCCTGTTTTTTAATTAAAAAAAAGTATTTTAATTTGTACATAGGTCATTGTCACCTTGGATTATCTGAATTAAGCAAATATTCAACTTGATAAGAACTTGAAAAGATAAATGTTTCTTAAACTTGTCTTTAAATTCCTTTCCCTCTTAACAAAGGGTTATGTTTAGGACTTAAATTTGCAATACCCTTTGGGTCAACAATTTTTTTTACCTAGAAGTTTTTCACTAACTGTTAGGAAATTAATGGCCAATGATCTTATTATAATTTTAAATAAGGCACACAAAAAAACCTTGGGGTTTATGATTTAATTTTACAATGTACACTATCATATTTAATCTTAATAAGAATCCAGTGAAGTAGGTATTACCCTGTTTTGCAAAGAAGGAAGCGAAAGCTCAAGGACCTACTACGGATTTCACAGAAGTCACCTAATTTTTAATAAGCTGCGGTGCTGACTTTTGAGCCCTATCTGACATCAGAGTTGGCGATCCTTGGCCTCAGCCTTGTGCTACAAACCTCCTGTTGTCATCGGCTAAGGGACATGCATTCTTTAATCTATGGAAAGTAACTCTTCTAAATACTCTCAGGAAAGTCATTTGGGATCATAAAAAAAAAGTCCATCTCCAATAATAGGAATTGATCTCTCCTTTGAAGTCAGGTGCCAGGATAGGACCGAATCAATATTGAAGTCCTATTTTTCCAATTTCCATTAGATCCTAGGAAGTACCAAACTGATAAATAAATGATACCCGGGTCCAAATTACTGACCTTCATTTTCAATTGTCAGTTATTCCTAGTCTCAACCCTTGG
>NW_021865350.1:0-875 GCF_006229205.1 Suricata suricatta | reverse complement strand
GGCTCTTCACTTGTAAGGAAATCTCTTAGATTTTTTCTAGCTCTTAAATGGTATATTTCCAAACTCTATATTTAAAGGAAACTAAGAAACATTATTAGAAAGGCAATAAGCAAAATTAAAGGAGGGAGGGAAATGGTTTGATGAATTGGTTAGCCTGGAATATCAAGGCAGAAGGACACGATGACTGTCCCTGATGGTGTTCTTCCATTTTCAAAGTCCCCAAAGAAAGCCCAAAGAAAGTGGGCTTGCTGCAGTGTGTAGGATCAAGGAAGCAATGAATCCTTTATCCTTGGACTGAAGAATTAAGCTCTGAGTACAACTAGTTCTCCAGGGCTCCTTGGACTTTCCATCTAAGGTACCCCTAACACATGACAAGAATGAAAGCCCACCCCAAAAAGAACCAAGGACACAGGGCCAGGACACTGGCAGTAAAATCAAAAAGACTTTAAAATCTCCTGATTCGTTGTAAACTCTGAAATACTATTGAAATCCCATTCCATAATATTCAGATGTTTGTCTTAATTATAAGCCATATTTTTAATTGTCAAACCTAGAAGATGCTCTTTGTTTGTCCTGTGGCTCCCATACTCGCAGTACTCTCTCTGGAATACCTCTCAGTGCACCCCAGTGTACCCCAGTGTGGGAACCAACAACCAGTAGAGAAATAAGACCAGGCCACTCATAGGCTGGGCAGAATCCTATGGGGATAAGGACAGAAAGGAAAGCTCAGAGGCAAAATGATAACTGGGTCCTCTCCCAGGAGGAGTTTGAGAAGTTATTTCCCCGGTGGTAGCCAGTTGCACCTCTCAAGCTCATGCTCACACAGCTTGTCCTCAGAAGCAAATCCAATAGTGTCCTTTGGGGTTTGAAGGAAC
>NW_021865349.1:0-1749 GCF_006229205.1 Suricata suricatta | reverse complement strand
CCTAGCCAGCAAAGAAATTGAATCAGTAATCAAAATCTCCCAACAGGGGCAGCTGGGTGGCTGTCAGTTGAACATCTAACTCCTGGTTTTGGCTCAGGTTTGAGTGCTGAGTCAGGGTCCATGCTGGTTGTGACGCCTGCTTAAGATTCTCTGTCCCTCCCTCTATTGCTCATGTGCTCTCTCTCCCTTTGTCTCTGTCTCTCTCTCAAGAGAAAAAAATCTTCCAAAAAACAAAAGTCCAGGGCCAGCTGGCTTCCCAGGGGAATTCTAGCAGACATTTAAAGGAGAGTTAATAGCTATTCTTCTCAGACTGTTCCAAAAAATAGAAATGGAAGGAAAACTTCCAAACTCATTCTATGAGGCCAGCATTACCTTGATTCCAAAACCAGACAGAGATCCCACTAAAAAGGAAAACTACAGGCTAACATCCCTGATGAAACTGGATGCAAAAATTCTCAACAAGATACTAGTGAATCTAACTCAACAGTACATTAAAAAATTATCCACCATGATCAAGTGAGATTTATTCCTGGGCTGCAGGGCTGGTTCAATATTTGCAAATCAATCAATGTGATACACCACATTAATAAAAGAATGGTTAAGAACCATATGATCCTCTCAATAGATGCAGAAAAAGCATCTATTGATACAGTATCAATTCTTTTTTTTAATCTTTTTTAATGCATATTTATTTTGAGAGAGAGAGAGAGAGAGAGACCGAGAAAGCAAGTGGAGGGGGGGCAGAGAGAGGGAGAGAGAGAATCCCAAGCAGCTCAGTGCTGCCAGCACAGACCCTGACACAGGGCTCAGTCTCACAAACCATGAGATCATGACCTGAGTCAATATCTGAGTCGGACACTTAACTAACTGAGCCACCCAGATGCCCCCTTTTTATATTTTTAAAAAATGTTTGTTTATTTATTTATTTTGAGAGACGGAGAATATGAGTGTGGTAGGGGCAGAGAGAGGGAGGGGGAGAATCCCAAACAGGGTCGACACTGTCAGCAGAGCCATCCTTCTTGGCAAGGAAGAAGTCAGACTTTCACTATTTACAGATGACATGATACTCTATGTAGAAAACCTGAAAATGCCACCAAAACATTGCTAGAACTAATACATGAATTCAGTAAAGTTGCAGGATATAAAATCAATGTACAGAAATCTGTTGCACTTTTCTACACCAATAATGAAGCAGTAGAAAGAGAAATCAAGGAATTGATCCCATTTACAATTGCACCAAAAACCATAAGATATTTAGGAATAAACCTAATCAAAGAGATAAAAGATGTGTACTCTGGAAACTATAGAAAACTTATTAAAGAAATTCAAGAAGACTCAAAGAAATGGAAAGACATTCCATGCTTATGGATTGGAAGAACAAACATTGTTAAAATGTCTATACTACCTGAAGCAATCTACACATTTGATGCAACCCCTGTCAAAACAACACCAGCATTTTTCACATAACTAGAATAAACAATCCTGAAATTTGAATGGAACAACAAAAGACCCTGAATAGCTAAAGAAATCTTGAAAAAGAAAAGTTGGAGGCATCATGATTGCAGACTCCACGCTATATTACAAAGCTGTAGTGATGAAGACAGCACAGTACTGGGCCAAAAACAGACACATAGGTAAATGGGACAAAATAGGAAACCCAGCAATGTACCCACAACTATATGGTCCACTAATCTTTGACAAAACAGGAAAGAATATCCAATGTAAAAAAGATAGTCTCTTCAGCAAATG
>NW_021865348.1:0-875 GCF_006229205.1 Suricata suricatta | reverse complement strand
AAGCCTGTACCTGGAAGAGCTAACTGTCCCCATGAGGGACACACCGCTTGCCCTTCTGGGCAGGAGGGATCCAAGCTAGTGGTCTCCCTGAGGATTAGTGGCTCTCGCTGGCATGTTGGCCATTCAGAGGCAGCGGTTGCTGTGTTGAGCATTTACCAATATACTCTATACGCAGGTTAGGTAATGTGTCTCTTAGGTAATATCTTCTCTTTGTTTTCCGCTACACAACTGCCCTCCATCTCTCTGATCTCTGTCCTTAGCAGGCTGATCTCTTGAGCTGCATCCCCGGGGCTCCCTGCCCTGTGGGTGTGGTCCGTGGGAGCAGGAGACCCAGCAGAGCAGAGAGCAGGAGGAGAGAAAGACCATCCCCTCAGTTCCCACCTTCCAACTCATGGTTTTGCAGAGGTGATGTCCCTTTTATTAAAAAAAGTTTATTTATTTTGAGAGAGGAAAAGAGAGAGAGAGAGAATGAGCAGAGGAGGCACAGAGACAGAAGGAGAGAGAATTCCATGCAGGCTCCATGCTATCAGCATGGAGCCTGACTTGGGGCTTGAACTCACAAACCAAGACCATGACCTGAGCCGAAATCAAGAATTGGATGCTTAACCAACTAAGCCACCCAGGCGCCCCTGAAGCAGACCTGTGCAGCACCAAGCAGTTGCAGGGTTCCAAATAGCTCCTTCTCCTAACCCCTTCAGCTAGAAATGGGAATGGCTCCCCACTGTTGATGGCTCAGGGTGTTTCTTCAGTATCCCCTGTTGGCTTAAACTGCCCCACTTTGCAGAGTCTTTGCATTTGGAATGTCTGCAGTCTGAGGATGCCATCTGTTCCTCACAGGACCTCAGCGAACAAAAATAAGATTCTTTCTTCCTTGA
>NW_021865347.1:0-875 GCF_006229205.1 Suricata suricatta | reverse complement strand
TTAATTAATTAATTAATTAATGTTTTAATCCTCATTATAACCCTATATCCAAGCTTTTCAAATTATCTCCTTTTTCAGAGGAGGAAATGGAAGCATATAGAGGTTGTAAATAACTTGCCTAAAGTTTCAGGACTAGTAAGTGATATATTTAAACTCAAGCAACCTGCTTCTAGAGCCCATGAAAAACCTTGCTGCTTTTCCAGGGAAACCACAGATCTTAAGTTCTCATCCCCAATATCAAACATTTAGTGGGTCTGCAGAAATCAGTGTTGAAATGACTATTAAAGTTTGCTTGCTTGTTTGTTTTGAATAAAGTATGTCCTTCGTATCTTAGCTACAGCTAAGTATATGATTACTTTTCTCTTGTGACAAGAAAAACCTTGTTCTTTGTGAACATTATAATCTATAGAGGGTATTTTTCTTACAGTAATTCTACAGTAACTTCACTGTGGTCCATCCTTTGAGTTTTAAGGCTTTATTTTGCATCCTTTCTCATAAGCCTTTTTTTTCTCCTGGAAATCTTGGTTCATACTGACTTTCCCACACCTGAGCATTCCACATTCACACACGTAGAATCTCTATAAAGCTAGTTGCATCCGTCCTTCATAAAATTCTTGGAGCAACCTCCCCTCCCCATAACACACATATTTCGCCTGAGGTTGTTTGACTTCAGTTGAGCACAAAGTGCAAAGAAGCCTGCCACGTCACTGGAAGAATTGAAATTGATGCTACCTCACTTGAGTTTCTCTTTCTGTTCCATCTCACATTCAGCTGTCAGGAATCTCTCTTGAGTATTAGGCAGGCAGCTTTATTGATTTCCATTTTCCTACCACAGAAAAATGAATGTATCATCTTCCTTCCCAGGCCTCCTTGAC
>NW_021865346.1:0-875 GCF_006229205.1 Suricata suricatta | reverse complement strand
TATATGACTGTAAGGTTCATAAGCTACTCCCTGTATATGGGGGGCTTTTGTTGCCCAATTTAGCTTCCTTGGGTCTTTGTTTCCTTATTTATAAGATAGGTAGGTCTAACCTGGAGAAGGTTTCTAAGGAGAAGAGACAATGAGTACAATAAACTTAGTACAATGCCCAGCATACAGCAGGACACTGTGTTTATTTAAATATTACTTATAGATTATTTTTTCAGGTTGATCCTAATAGTTAGCTAAGGTCAGAAAAACAATTTTTAAAACAATTTTTAATTTTAAAAACAATTTCTAAAGGCAATTAAAATTAAAAGCAATTTTAGCCATGCAACATCTATGTTACATTTTAAAAGCACATTAGAAAAAAGTCATAAGTTATCAAGGAGTTTTGTGTTAATTGATATTCATCCAACTTCTGCTAGTGCTCTCACTTATAGGTAAAATAAAGGATAAATGTTGCAACACAAATGATAGACACACCACCAAGAAAAAAAAAAGGGAGACTCCCTGACCTGGAAGGGGAGAGAGGAGGTTCCTCTCTCAACCACACTGTATCAGCCCACAGAGAAAGTAACCAGAGACAGGCAAGAGTGAGGCGCGGATGTGATTCCCTAGGCAGTTTTGTGGCCATTACCTTATAATCACTTTGTCACTCAGAATCAGCAGTAATGGTATTTAGAAATTTCCTATAGCACCACATTCGTTTTCTTTATACCCTGTTCTCCCATAGGTACCATAGGTTTAGAAGTTATTACAGAGAATTTAGGTTCCAAGAAATTATTGTACAGATATGACAGTATCTGCTCTTAATACAAATGCTCTCTGTTCGGTGCCCTGGGTAACATTTCCCCAACTCGGGCAAAGAAGTCCAC
>NW_021865345.1:0-875 GCF_006229205.1 Suricata suricatta | reverse complement strand
CACATGCTGCCCGATTCTTCACGAGCAACGAGGTAATAACGCATGAATGTGCCGTCATTGCTGCTGGTGTTACTATTTTGGCTTTATTACAATTTTATGTTCTCTCTGCTTATGCCTCAGGCAGCTATTGGACGTATTTCTTCGTCTCTGTATTCAGTGTCTGTTTGCAGCTTTTTGTTTCTCAGGCTGCAGAGCAGAAACCAAACAGATGAGACCCCTTCTCGGCGAGGCCTCAATGAGGTCATCTGAGTTGCCGTCCTTGCCGGCTTCCTGCCTGGGCAGCGCCAGCTTCTGGAAGGACTCTGGTGGGACCCCGGGCTCCATGGTTCTACAACAGCTGGTGATTATCAGCAGGAAGCGTGTCCCCCTACCTTGAGCTGGAGGCCCGAGGCAGGATGAGGTCTGGCCTGTTGGCTTGTTTATCAGCTTGGCAGATGGCATCTTCTACCTCGTTAGCCACCCTGCTGCACCCAGGAGCCTCCGGAGCCCTGGCTCTGGCCGGGAGCTCGAATACCTGGAGCCTGGGGCTGCAGGAAGATGGGCTGGGGAAACGGGGACATCTGGGGGCCCTGCCAACGCAGGGGGCATCTATGGAAAGAGAATGGGCCTCAGCAAATGGGGCACGGAGAGCTGGAGCTTTCTCTCACACACTTTATTGGAAGCGAAGGTACGGCCACCTGGGCACAAAGCTATATGGTTTTTCTTCTCTGAGTCATGGCTTTCTTGCTACAAAAAACAACTCCCCCCCCCTGTTGTTGTGATGACTGTGATGTACATGCTTGCAGATGATGTGCACTAGGGCAGTTCGTGAACTCCAAAGTCAAGTGCAGCGGGGATGGGTGGTGAAGGGGAGTGAAGCTCATTATGCCCCATCC
>NW_021865344.1:0-875 GCF_006229205.1 Suricata suricatta | reverse complement strand
AAAAAAAAAAGATATAAAACAACACTCCATTAAATGGGATTCCACTATCCAAGGTTACAGACTGACTCCTGTTTTTTAATTAAAAAAAAGTATTTTAATTTGTACATAGGTCATTGTCACCTTGGATTATCTGAATTAAGCGAATATTCAACTTGATAAGAACTTGAAAAGATAAATGTTTCTTAAACTTGTCTTTAAATTTCTTTCCCTCTTAACAAAGGGTTATGTTTAGGACTTAAATTTGCAATACCCTTTGGGTCAACAATTTTTTTTACCTAGAAGTTTTTCACTAACTGTTAGGAAATTAATGGCCAATGATCTTATTATAATTTTAAATAAGGCACACAAAAAAACCTTGGGGTTTATGATTTAATTTTACAATGTACACTATCATATTTAATCTTAATAAGAATCCAGTGAAGTAGGTATTACCCTGTTTTGCAAAGAAGGAAGCGAAAGCTCAAGGACCTACTACGGATTTCGCAGAAGTCACCTAATTTTTAATAAGCTGCGGTGCTGACTTTTGAGCCCTATCTGACATCAGAGTTGGCGATCCTTGGCCTCAGCCTTGTGCTACAAACCTCCTGTTGTCATCGGCTAAGGGACATGCATTCTTTAATCTATGGAAAGTAACTCTTCTAAATACTCTCAGGAAAGTCATTTGGGATCATAAAAAAAAAGTCCATCTCCAATAATAGGAATTGATCTCTCCTTTGAAGTCAGGTGCCAGGATAGGACTGAATCAATATTGAAGTCCTATTTTTCCAATTTCCATTAGATCCTAGGAAGTACCAAACTGATAAATAAATGATACCCGGGTCCAAATTACTGACCTTCATTTTCAATTGTCAGTTATTCCTAGTCTCAACCCTTGG
>NW_021865343.1:0-875 GCF_006229205.1 Suricata suricatta | reverse complement strand
TTCTATGCTGTATCTCCATGGGGTTATTTGTTTTGCGAGCATTGCCTTTGGCTCTCCCAGAGCTAAACCTAATGATTTTGAAAGTACCTAGAGTTAAGTCCTGCTGATTATGAAAATGCAACATGAAGCCCTACTGGTTTCCATAGCCAAATGTTATGAAAATCTGTCTTCCCAGTGCAGGTCCCCCAGGGTCCTGAGAGGCCTGGTAGGCAGTCCACTCCTCTCCCTTCTCTGTGATTGCCGTGTCCTTCCTGTTGTCAGTTAGTCCCACCTAGTGTTTGTTTCCTGACTGTGACCCACCCCCTAACCCTTTTTGATGTGGCCTCCTCTCTACCACTAAAAACTACAGAAAGTCTGTTCTGCCAGTCATCAAGTCATTTTCTGAGTTACTTACACTGATGTTGCTGCTATCTAGGTATATCCATCAGATGAGGTGAGTTTAGAATCCCCCTACTCTGCCATTTTTCCTTCCCATTTTGTTTTAATTTTTCAATTTTTGTGGCTTCTTTTCTCTGGAAGTATATTCTTCTAAAATCTCTCTCCCTACCAATTGTTATATTGTATCCACAGTGTATTACAAAGTGCCAGACATTCTAAGTATTATTAAAAGTAGCTATTTAATTTTTAATATTAATATATGTATAATTTATATATTTTTTCCTGTCCCTCCCTCTCTCCCTCCCTCCCTTTCTCTCTTCTTTACAGTTACAAAAAGGCTGCCAAATCACCATTCAACCTGATGTCCTATAATAATGTCCAACTAAAGGAAGGAAGCAGGATTTAGGCAGAGGAAGAAGTCAAGCTGTAATGCAAGTAGAGTGACAGCTTCAGCTGACTCCATGGGGACTTGATATGACTCCAGAGTTGGCTGATAC
>NW_021865342.1:0-875 GCF_006229205.1 Suricata suricatta | reverse complement strand
TTCTTTCTTATGCAAACAGGGGAAATTTGTGAAGCAAAGCTTAAGTTTGCGGGGTTAGACAGGATGACAAAGGGCACGTTGTGCAAGCTGCCTTACCAAGGAAAGTCAAGTTGTCATTTCTTCAGTTCCGGCCACTACCTTAGTGCCTCCAGCAAACACTCAAGACAGGGTAGCTTAGGTGTGGCTTGATTCACAAACTTAGCACCTTGAACTGTTTTCTTCCCACCACACCATTCCCAGCAGTGATGCTTCAGGCCCAGGTACAGATGAACCATGTCAGCTGCTTCAGCTTTTCCAAACTACATAAAGTAGAATAAACAAAGTATAATGGTTTGGAAGGAGTAAAATACAGAAGATTATAGAAGAGAGACCCACAGAAAAGAAAGTCTTCCTAAAAATGCTGACACAAAAGATAAGTGATAATGATCAAAAAAGTATGGATGACTATGGGATGGCAGGATGAGGGTGAAGTGGGATTACTCATTCTAAATGAAGCAGTTCTCAGCCAGCAGCCTGAGACAGAAAACCTGAGGCAGAAAAATTAATAAGACACTTCTCAGTAGTCCAGATGAAAATGGACAATCACATCAATCATAAGATAAGAACTAAAATAAAAACATAAAGACATTCACATGAGCCATCTATGAGTTGAATCAATGAAACTTGTAATAAACTAAGCTTTGGGTAGAACTTAATGGTCCTGGCTTGCACGGCTGGTTGTGTGTTGCCACCATTCTTCAAAGCAGAAAATACAGGAGAAAAGGTAGTTTTGAGATGATAACATTAATTTTGACATTCTGAATTGAAGAATCAGTTGGACAACTATGCAAAGACATTCAGTGGGGGGAAAACTATGTATAATTTTGTTATTTTTT
>NW_021865341.1:0-875 GCF_006229205.1 Suricata suricatta | reverse complement strand
ACTCCAAGCAGGGGAACCACTTCTCTTGTGTAGCACATGGACTCCTCAGACCATGCTGCCTACTCCTGGGGAGCACTGCCAGGCACTGAGCTCTGAAACTTCAGACTCTGTACTTCACTGTTTATAGAATCCTCATGGTATTGAAATCCTCTCCTTTCTCCCCATCAATGGTTTGGGGCGGGGGGCAGATTTCTTGTTCAGTCTCCTGTGAATATTTTTCACTCCTCTATCTTTTTCTCCAGATACTTTTGAGCAGGGGACTGCTTTTCTTCCAAGATTCCAGTGTGCTGCACTCTCCCAGTTTCTCCTCCTCTCTCTGCCCTCTCTCTGAAAAAACAGCTCCCTATACTCCATGGCTTTTCTCTCCCTCAGTTCACCTCTCTGCACCATGTACCTGCCAAGTTCTGTGACTCGAGTTATGCAGATTGTTGTGTTCATCCACAGATCAATTTCCTAGGTATTCAAAATGGTTTGGTGCTGATCTAGCTGTGTTTGAGAAAAGCTCATCTTAACTCCCTCTACCTGAAACTATTATTACACTGTATGTTCACTAACTGGAATTTAAATAAAAACTTTAAAAAGGGGGGCGGCCACCTGGATGCCCGGTTGGGTAAATGCCCAACTTCGGCATAGGTCGTGATCTCCTGGTTCATAAGTTTTCCGCTTAGGACTCTATGCCAACAGCTCAGACACTGGCACCTGCTTTGGATTCTGGGTCTCCCTCCCTGTCTCTGTCCCTCCCTTGCTTGCCCTCTGTCTCTCTCCCTCAAAAATAAACATTAAAAAAATTAAAAACTTAGAGAAAAATTAAAACAAATTTAAAATAAAATTTCAATCTAGTGATTCCTTATGAAAAGTTCCAGCAAAGCAAGTTA
>NW_021865340.1:0-875 GCF_006229205.1 Suricata suricatta | reverse complement strand
GAGCAGTTTCATTACCAATGAATTCCAGTGACTTAAGGCTTCTCAAAAGCTCACTTACAAAATAAACCAGATCCAGAAAGCCACACCAGCATGCGTGTGACCTGGTGACCCACGACAAGGACCTGTAGGCAACTCCAAGACCCCAGAGAAGACCCTGCATGGAGCGTGTCCGCACAACGCACAACCCTGTACGTGATTTTATACCAGCTTCTCTCCTAACTGCCCAAACTCGGACACAACTCGGGTGTCCGTCAGTAAGTGCACGGATGAACTGTGGCCCATCCAGCCAAGAATCACTCAGCACTAGAAAAAAAGGAGCCGCCAGGCCGTGAAAGACACAGGAACCTCTATGACGTCACTCTGTGAAAGAAGACGTCTGATACGGCATTTTGCAAATGAGCCAGAGAGAGCACGGAAGGATCAGGGGCTGCTGAGGGACGGACAGACGTGGCACAAAGGATTTCCACACCCGGCATCACTCAGGAAAACGCTCCGTACGAGGCCGCAACGGTACGCGTCTGTATGCAGTTGTGCGAGCGTGCAGAATGCAGACCACCCGGGGAGGCGCCGCACGCAGACTCTGGGCTCCGGCGGGTGCGGGTCCATCCATGGTAACAAAGGCACCGCTGCCCCTGGGGCGAGATGAGGGGGAAGCTAGACATGGCGAGGCTGGGGTGCACAGGGATCTCTGTCCCTCCCTCTCACTTCGTTTGTAACCCCAAAACTGCTCTAAGAAAATAATGTCTAGGGGTGCATGGGTGGCTCAGTTGGTTGAGCTAGCGGTCAGCACAGAGCCTGACGCGGGGTTGAACCCAGAAACCGTGAGATCTGACCTGAGCCGAAGTCGCATGCTTAACCGACTGAGCCCCCCAGGC
>NW_021865339.1:0-875 GCF_006229205.1 Suricata suricatta | reverse complement strand
TAAAGATGATAATAAGATGGACAGGCATGAACTCATCCCTAGGCCTTGGAAAGATAGTATCACCACTAGTAGCCTCCCGACTTGTGTGTTCTCCAATTCCGTAACCACCTCCTTTCAGGTCACCATTAATTCCTGAAGTTTGAGTTCATCATTCCCTTGCTTTTTTTATGAATAATAATACAGATTCTAAGAATTACTTGAAAAATGTATATGGTATCTTTAGTGCCATTTGTTTTTATTTTTATATATCCTAAAAAGTATGTTGTATGTAGCCTTCTGCAGTTGGGTTTATTTTGGCTCATTAAAAAAAATGTTTTTTTTTAACATTACTTTTGAGAGACAGAGAGACAGAGCACAAGTGGGGGAGGGGCAGAGAGAGAAGCAGACACAGAACATGAAGCAGGTTCCAGGCTCCGAGCTGTCAACACAGAGTCCGATGCGGGGCTCGAACTCACAAGCTGTGAGATCATGACCTACAGACGCTTAACTGACTGAGCCACCCAGGCGCTCCATTATTTTGGCTCATTAATGTTCCAAAAGTGATCCCTGTTGTGCTTAACTGTGGTGCGTTCATTTCCAAAGGTGTGTAACACTATGGTGTGAACGTGTCACCAGTTCCTTACCCTGATGATGAGCATTTGGATTGTCTAATCCTTTGGCTGGGAGCAGTGCTGCCTAGTACTGTGTGCTTGTTTGCGCTTGACCTTCAGGGCATGTGTGCAAGGATTTCTCCCTGTTGTATGTGGAGCAGTGGACGTTGGGGATTTTTGGGTATCTGGACGTTCAACTTTGTACGATAATGCTGAGGTGCCTGGATGGCTCAGTTATGCTTCTGACTCTTGGTTTCAGCTCAGGTCATGATCTCACCATGAGTT
>NW_021865338.1:0-1750 GCF_006229205.1 Suricata suricatta | reverse complement strand
TTTTTTTTTAGTGCTAGAAAATAAATGCTGAATGTAAGAGTTTGTTGTAGAGATTCGCTCTTAGATATTTCTTTTTTCTTTTTTTTTAGAGAGAGAGGGAGAGCACGAGTGAGGGAGAAGGACAGTGGGAGAGAGAGAATCTTAAGCAGGCTCCATGCTCAGTGCAGAGCCTGAAATGGGGCCCACTGCAGGGTTCGATCCCATGACCCTGGGATAATGACCTGAGCTGAAGAGTCAGAGGCTTAACCGACTGAGCCACCCAGGCGCCCCGCTCTTAGATATTTCTGAGAAGATGATGCTCAATAACGTGATAAAGTACATTATCAACTCTGGTAGTTAATTATAGTGCAGGATTAACATGTTTATAAAGGCAGACATCTAATTGCAGCCCTTGCTGACTTTATGTGAGGTATTGGCATTAAAAAAGCACTGTTACCAGAAACACAACCCCTCAAATCCCTAGGGACAGTTTTGTGTTTGTGAAATACCCAAAAAGATAAACGTGGACACTGGCATTTTGGTCCCTTGCCCAAGATTTAGAAAATAATATAATATCTTGCTTAAGTAGTGAGCATCTGTGAGGCAATAAGAAACATTTTGTGTTTATGAGGACACGTTGCATCACACCATCAACAGTATATCTCTCCAGGAGTCATTTTTTATATCCTCCTAAGAATTCCTGATGACTTAGCCAAGGTCTGGTAAGTCCAAGTTGCTCATGTCTACTTCATAAGAAATCTTTACAAGTGTCATTTTCTGAATACACTCAGAAATACATCTTTGAATTTTCCTGTTTTCCTATAGAAAGTTTTTATCATATTGCCCTTCTTCTGACTTCTCATCAGTTGTTTGAATTGGCAGTCCCCTGTTCAGTCATTGGTCACCCAGCCTTTTAGGCCGGGAGGGCTCCACACTGTCTTGACCAGTTATAAAATAGGAAGAAGACACACATCTGACTTTTTACTTTCTCCGAGTATCATTAAAGGACTAATTTGTCATCAAGCTGTTAAAACACATATGGACTCCTATATAAATCTCACGGGCTTACTTGAGAAAATCAGTTAAGGAAGTTAAGGAAACGAAAACTTTGGTTAACAACTCAGTTAACCAAAGAAAGGTGTTTGTATCATGCTGGTAATCATAACAGTGTCACAGAGTGATGTGGTAACTTACTGTGTTAAGAGCCTTTTGTAAAGTCACACTCTGTAATTTTTTAAATTAGCTTTAACATCCCTTTGAAACAGAATAGATATCATCCTTCATGTTTTTCATACCAGTGTATTTCAGTCCATGGACAGTGAGCATCACCTGGTTGCTTATTAGAAATCAGATTCTCCAGGGGCACCTGGGTGGCTTAGTTGAGCACTGACTTCGGCTCAGGTCATCATCTCACGGTTTGTGGGTTTGAGCCCTGCATCAGGCTCTGTGCTGACAGCTCTGGGCCTGGAGCCTGTTTCAGATTCTGTGTCTCCCTCTCTCTCTGCCCCTCCCCACTGGTGCTCTGTCTCTCTCAAAAATGAATAAACAACAACAACAAATAGCATTATCCTTAAAAAAAAAAAAGAAATCAAATTATCTGGCCCCATCTCATACCTTTTGAATCAGAAATTCTAGGGCTGAAATCTAAGAACCTTCCCACGCCCCATCCCTTGAACCAAGGCATGTTAGCACTTGGATCCAAGTAAGAAACCATTTTAACAAGTTCTCCAGTGGCGCCTAGGTGTCTCAGTTAAGTAACTCACTTTGGATT
>NW_021865337.1:0-875 GCF_006229205.1 Suricata suricatta | reverse complement strand
CCTGTGTCTGTCCACTACACTGTTCAAGTTCTGGATGCTTCCATGTTCCCTGCCACTACCGTTCTACTGTCAGCGCAGGTTAACTGCCCCAGGAGCATAGCATTTTAAAGTTAGAAGTTGGCTCAGGGACCATATTGTCCAGCCTCCTCAGTTTACAGAGGAGATAACTGAGACCCAGACATGAAACGTAGCACGTTGAAAGTATCCTGCAGAGAAGGCCAGAACTGGGACTGGAATTCAACCGTCTGTATAGACAAGCCTGGCGGCTATTCTCAAAATCACACAGTTCTTTCAGCAAGTGAGTTTCAGGCCTCTGTTTGCACTGAATAGTGCTGTGGGCGGATGGGGGAGACTCAAACGTGAATCCTCCGCAGGGAAGTTCCGTCAGTTAGGGGAGTGTACACCTGTCTGGAAGTGCAGTCCAACTCCAGGTAGAAACTGGAGGGAGGTCGAGTTGGTTTCCCCGCTGTGGGTGGTCAAGAAGGGCTGCGTGGAGAAGGCAGCATTGGTACCAGGTCTTGGAGGGTAGTTTTTTTGACACATGCAGATGTCAGAGAAGGACATTCTAGGAAGGTTTCCCCATCTATCTCTTCAGGAAGATAACAACTCAGAAGTTATTTTTGAAGGGGAAGGAAGAGTTTAATAAACTTAATCATCTTTTAATCAATGAGATGGTATGTCATAGAATACTACATGTATAATATCAATAAGGTGATTTTTGTAATTTTTTTCCCCTTTTCTCTTTTTAATTCTCAGGGATCATATTTAACATTCCAGAAACTCATTCTGGCATACTGTAGGAAATAAGATTTCAGAATTAATTGTTTTACTTAATTTTTTTAAAAAAATATTTGAGAGAGAGAGAGAGAATGAGC
>NW_021865336.1:0-875 GCF_006229205.1 Suricata suricatta | reverse complement strand
TTTTTTTTTTAAGTCAAAGATATTAGCATATATAAACCAGTGCATTTTTAATCAGGACACTGGTGTGTCTTGACATACCAAAAAGCAACACATGGAGAAAATTAATTTGCAAAAAACAACATGGCTTTTAATCAAGTTAATTTAGGCTCTGAGCTGTGATGTATTAACCAGGCAATGTTGGCCTTAAACTACAATTAATTTGCAAATAAATTAGTAGACTAATCTATTTTTTTTGGTCACGCACCCCCTACTAGTGAACACACTACCAGATGCAGCCAAGCCTCTCAGACTAAATAAAAGTTCTTATATACATACCAGACATCTGGTCCCTGCTCAGATACTTATAATTCATAACCTCATAGAAGACTTCTTTACAATGTGAAACAATTTTAATGAATATTTTGCCCCTTAGTTTGTGACCTAACTTGCAACTTTCAACTTACCTTGAATTATGAAGTTTAATTTTGTTTTTCTTTTTGTTTTGTTTCTTATTAGGAAACATTGGATAAATATGCTACCTCTTCTAATAAGTTTTTCTCAGCAAACTAGGACACACTTACTTTCTCTTTCTTGGAAGAAAGAAGGTTTTAGAAAGGTTGAGGGTCAGAGAAAAGAGTTCCTAGGTTGATAGCTTTCTCCAGTACAGAAATATAATCAGTGTTGTAAGCTTCAAAAATTAAGTTTGGGCAACACCAGAGAATCTAAATAGGTAAAGAAATGCGTATCTTTAAAATCTATGATATTGCACATGTGGGAATCAGCCATCAAAATAACGCTTTAGTGATAATTACTTGCCAGGGGACATGGTGATTTTTCTAACCTTGCTGCGTCCTGACCTTGCCTCTTCTCTCTTACAGTTGTCTACTTAAATTTAT
>NW_021865335.1:0-875 GCF_006229205.1 Suricata suricatta | reverse complement strand
GTCAGAGAGAGAGGGAGATACAGAATCTGAAGCAGGCTCCAGGCTCTGAGCTGTCAGCACAGCGCCTGACATGGGGCTCGGACCCACGAACCATGAGATCATGACCTGAGCTGAAGCCGGATGCTTAACCGACTGAGCCACCCATGCACCCCCTTTCACCAGATTCTTAAAGGGGCACCCTGCCCTCCCTCAAGTTTAAGAACTACTGTTTTTAGGGTTTAAAAAAACATAGCCATGCTGCCCTTGACCTAGGGCTCAGAGTTAATGAGTCCGTTGTCCATATCAGCGCTGATTTTTTCCTGTGGACTTCCAGCCCTGCCTCTTCACATGTCCTCACGTTCTCAGATGGCTGAAGAAAGCGATGGAGACACTCTTATGACTAAAACCTTTATCCCTCCACTAAAGTTTGTTGGAGGGGGTGATGGAAACTCTGAAGTTTTTTGAGGGTTCTTCTATTTCCCTCCAAATATGTCTGCAAACATGAACCTTGCTCACTCGGCTAAAAAGAGTTTGTATGATTGGCAATCTTGCTAACATGATGATTAGTCGTAGAATTCAGTGGTTCCGTTAAACATTGGTTAACTTGATGACACTGTTGGTGAGTCAGGACTGCTCACTGGGGCCACTGCTGACATTGAACAAGCCAACACTTTGCAGGGCCCTTGACCGAGAGTGCTGAGATATATAATCTTCTCCCCATTTACTGATTTCTACCAGGAAAACCAGAGACAGCAAGGAAAGCATGATTTCTTTATTCTGCTGTGTTTTAAAATGATCTTAAGTAGTGGGGCACCTCAGTGGCTCAGTCAGTTAAGTGTCTGACTCTTTTGATAATTAAAAAATTTTTAATTAATACATTTTTTATTTATTAAAAA
>NW_021865334.1:0-875 GCF_006229205.1 Suricata suricatta | reverse complement strand
TTTTTTTTTTTTTATCAACTCTGTGTGTTGGCCCAACGTGTCATTTTTGCCCATCCAATGCACCTGTAATGCTCAATTTAAAATAGTATCCTCCAGAAAAGTTTCCTGACTACTCTAACCCAAAACAATTTTGCTCATCTACCAATTTCTAATGAAATTTAGTTTACATAAATATAGGTGGATTGGTATATATTATATAGATTGGTATTAAATAGAGTGGTAGAACATATCATGCTTACATTCAATTTGTGTTCCCCAGAAGGCTTAAGATTTTGCTAAACACAAGCGGATGATCAATGTTGGTTAATTTATTTTTAGATAATCTTGCTACTTTTACCTGACTGGCCATACTTTTAAAGTCACCATAGCATCTTAATAGTTTCTCTTAGTAATTAAAAAATAATTAAAATTTCCATGATCTATTTCCATGGGAAAATTTGCATTATTAATAAAATATGCCCATTGAATATAACTGCAGCTTTTTGTTGATATGTTACCTCTATACACTATTAGGAAATCTACCAAATGCTACAAAGATAAGGAAATTCTGGGGGCACCTGGGTGACTCAATCAGTTAGGTGTCCAGATTTGACTCAGATCATGATTTCATGGTTCATGGGTTCAAGCCCTGTGTTGGGCTCTGTGCTGACAGTTAGCTCAGAACCTGGAGCCTGTCTTCAGATTCTGTGTCTCCCTCTCTCTCTGACCCTCTCTTGATCACACTGTCTGTCTGTCTGTCTCTTTCTCTCTCAAAAATAAACTTAAAAAACATTAAAAAAAGAAATTCCAGATCTGTATTTAATTATATGGATATACTTACAGAATATACATCTTTGTTTTTCATACAACTTGTGGGATATGAATGAAAGTGGCAT
>NW_021865333.1:0-875 GCF_006229205.1 Suricata suricatta | reverse complement strand
CCTTTCAGCACAGGCAGGAAATATGACAGAAGAACTTTCCAGTCTAAAAAATGATAACGGAAAATGCTTTTGTTTCTGGGACTTGACGATCAAAGTGCATTGCACGTGTTCGTCAGCTGTAGCTCAGATGGCTTCTATTTTACTCTGCATTAATTTTTTATGAAACTTCTTTAGGACCCAGGGGACCCATAATTGGCTTTTAGTTCTTTATTCTGCATGTCGTGTCTAATTGCTGAGATGGTTCCATGATAAGACTCACATTTTAAGGTGGCTTTAATGTATTTACCAGCCTTCCCATCTGCAGGCAAGCTCACATCTCTGTGTGGAATGCTAGTCACGTTTTTTCCTTTGGCGGGGAGATGGAGGAATTATTGGACTATTTATAGATTTTCTTTTTATTATCATTTTTTCACATCAGTGGCATAGCATACAGAGCATTGCCAACAACAAACCTCAGACTCTATTTTCTAATTTCAGTTTGATTTTTAAGGAGAGTATGAAATCTGTGCAGTAAAAGCAAGGCCTGTTTCAAAGGAAGCCTGCTCTTGGTAGGAAACATGCTCATGTGGTTAGTGATGTACCATGTGAGGCCAGTTGGGCCTGAGGGGGAGTCTTCACTCTCCTTAAGAGCAGCAGCCCAATTTTGTATTAAATTGTTTCTGGATCCTTTAATACAGCCAGCTAGTGGCTCTCACAGCCCGTCCCTGGACCTTCTTTGTGGCCTCCATTACCAAAGGACCTCAGGGTCCATTTGGAAAATACCATCTTATAAAAATGAGAAGCGAAGCCTAGAGAGTTGCCAACTGCATGCAAGGCCAGAACTCCAATCTCTTTCTCTAATTTCAGATGTTCTTTTTCTACCAAACTTCAAATGC
>NW_021865332.1:0-875 GCF_006229205.1 Suricata suricatta | reverse complement strand
GTCACTGCAGGCACCAGGCAGGGAGGTGAGAAGCCTCAGCTGATGCCAGCCCAAGGCACGCAGGGCTCCCCGCTGACCCCCAGTTATCACAGAGCAGCTGTCCCCACCGAGCCCTATCCCATTTCACTGACCTACTGAATACTAGGAGCATATTGAACAGTGGCTGGTTTACACCCCCGTGTGCTGGAAGTGCTTCTCCAAGACAACGGGTCCCTGCCTATCTGAGCCCCTGCCCTGAAGACCTTGCACGATCTGAGAGGATCCACTAAACCAGAGAGTGTGGAACTTCATAGACTGTAAAGTTCGGCACACACAGAAGCCCCTGACTTCTCACTCAGGACACGGGAGGGCTCTGCGGCTTTCCTTGTCCACCTCATCGGTGCCCTGGAGCCAAGGCCACCGCCGCTCCAGGGGGTGTGGGAGACTCTGCGGGCTACAAGGGCTGACCTGAGCTCACGTGGCAGGTCGACGCTTTGTTCCCCAGATGGGACTTAGGTCATCCCTCCAGGAAGAATGAACTGGAGGACAAAGGCTGCTTTCATGGGCCCCGGCTGCTCTCGGCAAATACGGGCAGTCAGGGGCAGAGCAGGGAGCAGGCAGCCCCCGGCACGCCTCCCGCCCCCGGGAAGGTGGCCAACAGGCCAACAAGCTGGGGCAGAACCAGGGTCCGGGGAGGGCCCTCTCTCCCCATCTGGGTCTTCTCCAACTGCACCTAAACAAGGGCAGGGCAGAGTACAGATCGGCAATCAGGAAATCTCTGGTAACGTCGACGGAACGTGGAAGATTAAAAGAGGCATCCTCAGGATTAAAGTCCATAAATATAAACTAACACAGCGCAGGCTCCGAGGCAAGACCACGTGGGATCGAGTCCCAGG
>NW_021865331.1:0-875 GCF_006229205.1 Suricata suricatta | reverse complement strand
CTGCCAAACAGAGACGTCAACACTCTGAAATTATTTCCCCAGCTGCAAGACCCCAGAGAATGTTATCATTTGGCTTAGAGCGGCTTTTCCCAAGCTTGGTACCACTGAGGTTTCGGGCTAGATATTTTTTCAATGTGTCTGTTTTGTTTTTTAATGAATGAACTTTTTTGTAATGTTTATTTATTTTTGAGAGAGGGATAGAGAGAGGGAGACACAGAATCTGAAGCAGGCTCTAGGCTCTGAGCTGTCAGCACAGAGCCCCACCCGAACTGCGAGATTATGACCTGAGCTGAAGTGGGCAGCCCAACTGACTTAACCACCCAGGCTCCCCTTTTTAAAAGTAAGATCTATACCCAACCTGGGGCTCTACTGGCTGAGCCAACCAGGAAGCCCTGGGGGGACGCTTCCTTGCGGCGGGTTCTGTCCTGTGCATTGTAGAATGTTAGCAGCATCCCTGGCCTCCACCCGCTAAACACCAGCACTACAGCCCCTCTCCCCCAGGTGTGACAATCAAAATGTCTCCAGACATTGCCAACTGTGCCCTGGGGGCCAGAATTGCCCCTGGGTGAGAACCAGTGGCTTAGAGAAGAGGTCAGAGTATTTCCCTCCGGTGTGGCCCACAACCAGAAGGCATTTGTAGATTTACCAGGAAAAGTCATTCGATCCACAGGGATGAAGAATTCCAGATTTTCCCAGAGTGTAAGGGGCCTCGGGTGTACCCGTGCACAGAGGGTTCCTACATGAGGTGTTATGCCCCAAGTTTTCATTATCGTCCCCCAAAACCAGAAACCGCCAGGGAGACCGAGGCACGCATGCAAAAGCAAAGGGCTTTATTACGAGTTTAGGCTGACCAGGCCTAAGCTTGGGCTCACAGA
>NW_021865330.1:0-875 GCF_006229205.1 Suricata suricatta | reverse complement strand
ACTGAGCCACCCAGGCGCCCCGAGCATCTTTTCATGGGTTTATTGGTCAGTCATATATCTTCTTTGGAGAAGTATCTATTCAGATCCTTTGTCCATCTCTAAATTGGGTTAGTCTTTTTTTGTTTTTGTTTTTTTTAAGAGTCCTTTGTATATCCTGGACAGTAGATTCTTACATATAATTTACAGGTATATTCTCATACTTTGGGTCATCTTTTTGCTTCCTTGATGGTATACTTGAAGCACAAATGTTTTAATTTTGATCAAGTTCAATTTATGTTTTTTATTAGCTTGCTTGGGTCTTGGGTGACCTATCTAAAATAGCATTGCCTGATCCAGAGTCACAGAGATTTACACCAGTGTTTTGTTCAAAGAGACCACGGTTTAGCTCTTACGTTGTGAATTGTTTTTGTTATGCTGTGAGGCAAGGGCCCACCCTCCTACTTTCCAAGTGGATATCAAGTTGTCCCAGCCGCTTCTATTGAAAGACATATTCTTTTCCCATTGAATTATCTTGACAACCTTGTTGAAAAGCAATTGCGCATAATTGTGAAGGCTGCTCATTGAAATCTGGATTTAAATTAATTAAAATTAAACGAAATGTAAAACTCAGTTTCTCAGTCACACTAGCCACGTTTAAGGACTCAGTCGCCCCAGGGGCAGCACAGGTGCCCACACACATGTCCCCTTCCCACCTGGCAGGACTCCTCTGGGATAGCACAGCTCCGGATCCTCCAACTTGCCCACAGACATTCCAGCTCGTTTCCGTCCTGATCCTCAATCGTGGTCAGAAATTGTGGGGTTTCTGAAGTCAGACACATGTCCTGCCTGTAGTGCAGTTTTGAACCCTAATGCTGTCACGTTTGTAATGAAACCGC
>NW_021865329.1:0-875 GCF_006229205.1 Suricata suricatta | reverse complement strand
TTGATCGTTCAACCAACTGAGCCAGCCAGGTGCCTCCTAAATGGGAAAATTTGAAAGTGAGAGATCTTAGATGGGCTGAGAAAGAACATTCCCTACACACTCTGGAATGGAGAATCCAGAATCCAGTGAAAACTGAAAGCCGGGGAGCCTTGGAAACTTGCTGTGGCTGTGCATGTATTCTTTAATTCACATACACCTCAACTGGAGGAAGCCGAATTGGCTTGAAGAGTCAGAGCACAGCCTCGGCAAATTGGTCTGACCCTGAACCACAGAATCTCAGGATCTGTCCCCTAGGAGACAAGCTAGAGAAACATCAACAAATGATTCTACACATAGGGGATGTAAATTCAAAATTTTGAGTCCAGACACATCAATTGTATAGGAAATCAGAATTAGGTTACCATCGAAGAACAAAGCAGAATCTAAATTGTGGAATCACACTACCATTTATTATAAAGAAATGCCCAGTCTTCAACAATGGCTTCAAAAATTACTAAATATATAAAGCAGTAAGAAAGTGTGACACTTGTTCTGAAAAAATTGGTCTACATAAACTAACTATAACTAGGCTCAGATGCTGGATTTAGCAAACACTTCATAGTTTCTGTAATGGTATTAAAATAATTATAGTATTCAATGATGAAAATTATGCACAAGTGGGAAAGATCAACAAAAAAAGGCAATTAATCGTATGGAAAATTTAAAGATGAAAATGACAGTAATTGATGTATTCATTAGAAGGGTCTAATAAAGATGTAAAACAACAGAATAAAGAATATTTTCTCCTCAGGAATAAAGACCACCTGATGCATAGTAAAGTCTCAATACATTATTTATTGAAAGGATGGAAGATGAATAACACCTAATGAATTTCA
>NW_021865328.1:0-875 GCF_006229205.1 Suricata suricatta | reverse complement strand
GCTCATTCTCTCTCTCTCTCTCAAATATTTTTTTAAAAAAATTAAGTAAAACAATTAATTCTGAAATCTTATTTCCTACAGTATGCCAGAATGAGTTTCTGGAATGTTAAATATGATCCCTGAGAATTAAAAAGAGAAAAGGGGAAAAAAATTACAAAAATCACCTTATTGATATTATACATGTAGTATTCTATGACATTCCATCTCATTGATTAAAAGATGATTAAGTTTATTAAACTCTTCCTTCCCCTTCAAAAATAACTTCTGAGTTGTTATCTTCCTGAAGAGATAGATGGGGAAACCTTCCTAGAATGTCCTTCTCTGACATCTGCATGTGTCAAAAAAACTACCCTCCAAGACCTGGTACCAATGCTGCCTTCTCCACGCAGCCCTTCTTGACCACCCACAGCGGGGAAACCAACTCGACCTCCCTCCAGTTTCTACCTGGAGTTGGACTGCACTTCCAGACAGGTGTACACTCCCCTAACTGACGGAACTTCCCTGCGGAGGATTCACGTTTGAGTCTCTCCCATCCGCCCACAGCACTATTCAGTGCAAACAGAGGCCTGAAACTCACTTGCTGAAAGAACTGTGTGATTTTGAGAATAGCCGCCAGGCTTGTCTATACAGACGGTTGAATTCCAGTCCCAGTTCTGGCCTTCTCTGCAGGATACTTTCAACGTGCTACGTTTCATGTCTGGGTCTCAGTTATCTCCTCTGTAAACTGAGGAGGCTGGACAATATGGTCCCTGAGCCAACTTCTAACTTTAAAATGCTATGTTCCTGGGGCAGTTAACCTGCGCTGACAGTAGAACGGTAGTGGCAGGGAACATGGAAGCATCCAGAACTTGAACAGTGTAGTGGACAGACACAGG
>NW_021865327.1:0-1750 GCF_006229205.1 Suricata suricatta | reverse complement strand
TCATGCTCTGTCTCTCAAAAATAAATAAGTGTTAAAAATTAAAAAAAAATAAGTATTTATTGAATAAATGGATAGGGAATATTTGTTGCATTTTTTAATGCAAGGTACAAAACAATGAACATATAGTGTGGCTTCATCTCTGTGAATAAGAAAAGATATATATGCCTGAGTACATATTTCATAGGTCTAGAAATATATATAAGAATCTGGTAACCATAAAGAAGAAATGGAGGCTGGTAGTTAGGGAGGGAAGTGCAATTTAACCTCATTGTGGTCCTATTTATAAATAAAATAACATTCTCCAAGGGAAGAAAAGCAAATACCAACAAAAAATTCTATAAGGAACTAAAGAATAACCTAAGAGAAAGAAAGGGCAAGATATGAACAGGCAACTCAAAAAAGAAGAAAGAAATCATCAATGTTCAAACTAAACAAATGAATGTTAATAAAAACATCAAATGAAAACTTTTTTTACCTATCAAATCTATAGACTAAGAAGATCCTCAGAAAGAATTGGAAAGGGTAGAGGGAAATGGATGCACCCATTCACTGCTGATGGCAGCCTAATTTGGTATACATCTCCTTTCTGGAGGGTAATTCAGCCTCAAGAGTTGTAAAAAAGTGCACAATAAAGTTAGTTAGATAGTCCCTTCCATTTAACACAAGCTATCCAACTGCCAGGAACCAAACAAATGTAACGATTGTTTGTACAGAGTTTCAAAGCAGTGTAGCTTATATGTGTATACACACACACACACACACACACACACACACATACACATTTATATATATACATATATACAAACATACACACTGACATATTAAATATATATACTTGTTCACCACTGGAAGGCTAGGTAAGTAAATTTTAGTATATATATTCAATGAAATTATGCATTAAAAATTATTTATATGCTTCTGGATTTGGAAAACTGCTCAAAACATGTTGAGAAAAAGAAAACAGGTCAAAAGAGAAAACAACAATCATTCACATTAAAAAATGAAGAGAAAAATATATGAAACTTCAGCAAATATAATACTGAAAGGTTAAACATTAGAAGTATAATCATTTAAATTAGAAATAATATAAAAGACAAGAATGCCCATTACAACCACTAATATTCAACAATGCAGTAGCTGTCCTGGCCATTATTATATGAAGAGCAATGAAATAAACTGCACACATGCAGATTATAAAGCAACAAGACTCACCATTTACATAATATGATTGATCACCTAGGAAATCCAAGAAAATCACTGAAAAAAATAGTATTATGATAAATATAAGAGTTTAATAAGGGGCCAGATATAAAGGTATAAAAATCAATTGCTTTCTTTTATGAACAATAACTACTAAATATCCCCTATATATCATCAAACAAAACTATAAAATGACTAAGGATAAACTTAAGCAAGAATATCCAAGATTGCTCATATGAAGTAACAATCTAAACCATCACTAAAGGATTCAAAAAGATGTCATTTTCCCCCAAAATTAATGTAGAAATTCAATGCAATACCAACCAAAATCCAAAGGAATTTTTTTGTAAAGGAAATTGATTCTTAACTTCTTATGTGTTTCACACATAAACACACACACACATCCCTTAATAATAACCAAGAATTTTTTGAAAAATGAAGATCAAGTGAGGAAGACAATTGTTATACCACAGTATATGGTTATGAAGATTAAACAGTATGTATATATAATTTTAAACTTCATTAAGATGAAATAAAAACAAAGTTAAAA
>NW_021865326.1:2706-19000 GCF_006229205.1 Suricata suricatta | reverse complement strand
AGTTTTAAAATATATAGTTCCATAAGTTTTGAAAAATGCATAAACTCAGGGGATGACAACTAAAATCAAGAAACAAGATATTCTCATCAATCATTTGAAAAGACTTCCAAGTTTCTTTACAACAAGTTGGATCCACCATAAACCCCCACAGCCTGCCCTCAGCACACACCAACCATAGCAACATTTCAATGACTTTCTATTGCTAAAGGTGGGGTTCGTCTTTTGGTAAAATTTTATGTTGATGAAATTATGCTCTGTTCCTTTTTGCCTGACTTCTTTTGCCCATATTAATGATGAGTTTCTAATAAGTTATTGAGTTTTTAATAAGATGTTATACACTATCATTAGTCCATTAATTTTTAATTGTTTAGTGTGTCTTCATTGTATATTTCCACTATTTCTTTTCACATTTCTCTGGTACTGTTGTTTTTTTTCTCCCTGGTTTTGGTAATAATACTTTCTAAATGTAACCAACATCTATATAAATATAATTTTACTATTAACATCATATATACAGTCTTGTTATATCATCAGTTTAGATTGATAAATAGGGATGCCATAAGTTGAATAAGTTATCCTTAAATACATGAATTGGAAAAATTCAACTTTTATTGAAATGCTGTATGTGTCAATTGTATGCCCTTGAGCCATACAAGAAGCAGAGTTTTGAGTTTTACATAAACCATTGAGGGAGGATGAAAGAAGTCGATAGATTTCTTGAACAAGGAAATTCTCATCAGTATTCCATTTTGCAGATACGTTACTTGAACATAGATTAGAGAAGATTCTGATGTGACTGTTAATCATTAACATTTTTTGTTTTAACTTAAAGTCCAGTGATTCTTCACACTGTGAATTTTAGGAGTTGAATGACAATTGACACAATTGACCTCTTTGTATTAAAAGGACTATCAGTAAAAATAATATTGCTGCTGGGGCTCTTGGGTGGCTTCTGATTGACTGTCTGCCTCTTGATTTCTGCTCAGGTCATGACCCCATGGCTTTGTGCAAGGAGCCTGCTTGGGATTCTATCTCTGCATCTCTGCCCTTCTCCTGCTCACTCGCTCATGTATGCTCCCTCTCAGAATAAATAAATGTTAAAAATTAATGTTGCAATATTTTCTAAGAAAATGTATAAATGCAGCACTATTTCCCTACTGTTGCATTGAACCTCCAGAACTGTTTTGATTCAAAGTCACACTGGGTAATTTAGCTTTTACTTTGGTCATGCATGCCATGTAATCTATACAAGTTTTGAAACTGAATCAATTATTCAATGGCCCAAACAGACCACAAAGGTAGCCAAACTGAGAAGTAAGCAGAGTCACAGCTCATTTGTCTGTGTTTAGACCAAGCAAATGCTAAGAGCATAAAAATCTCAGTGCAAGTGTATGTGTTATTTAGGAAATGTAAATTGGTCTTGGTCTTTGTGTCTGTTTAGTTGTAAGTGATTTGGAGGGTTAAAGGCTAGACTGTACCTATTTATTTTGTAACATTAGGACTTTTTAAGTTTTGAGATAAATTTTCCAATCTCTTGCTGATACTTTATTACTGTACTCTGATGGAGAGCCATGCAATGGATATGGTTACTGGAAATCTAAATGAGGAAAAGAGTGGTCTCACTTTAACAATTGAGAAATCCACAGTATAGTATGCTCCATTTAAACTGTGTTTCCTAAACTTTCATGGATACCTCACTAATTTTTTTATTTTTATTCTAATTCCAGTTAGTTAACATAGTGTTATATTAGTTTTAGGTGTACAATATAGTGATTCAACAGTTTCGTACCTAACCCAGGGTTCATCATAACGATTGCACTCCTTAATCCTCATCACCTACATAATCTACCCCCCCCCATATGGGAATGCTGGCCATCAGTCTGTTCTCTATAGTTAAGAGTCAGTTTCTTGATTTCTCTCTCTCTCTCTTTTCCCTTTGCTCATTTGTTTCTTAAATTCCACATATGAGAGAAATCAATTGGTATCTGTCTCTGACTGTTGTATTTTGCTTAGCCTAATACTCTTTACCTCCATCCATGTTGTTGCAAATGGTAACATTACATTCTTTTTGATGCTGAATAATAATCCAGTGTGTGTGTGTGTGTGTGTGTGTGTGTGTGTGTGTGTGTGTGACATATTCATCCATCAATCGATGTACACTTGGGCTGCTTCCATATCTTGGCTATTGTAAATCATACTCATACACATAATGGTTCATGTGTCCCTTTGAATTAGTGTTTTGTATTCTTTGAGAAAATACCCAGTAGTGTGATTTCTCGATGATAGGGTAGTTTTATCTTTAATGATAAACTTCCTTATTGTTTTCCAGAATGGTGGCACAAGTTTTCATACTACAAAATGCTATTTGCATTTCTAAAATATTACAAACACTTGGATTGCTATGATTGGTCAAATCACATTCCTAATCCCCTGTACTTTTAAGACAAAGTCATAATCCACTGAACCAGACATGCACAATCCATCAAAGTCTGACTTTGGATAACTATCCCATCATTATCTTCACTCAACTTCGGCTCTAGTGTTAGGACATCATTCTCATGATGAGGCTTCTCACTCTATGTGGCTTTGCATTCTAGGCTCTTTAGAACTTGCCAGGACCTCCTTGAATGGCAGGGTGGTGGTGGATGAAGGTGATGAATGCATGAGATCAGCCCTCCACTCACACCAACCCAAAGAGAGGCTTTTTTAAAAAATTATTTTAACCCTCTCCTATATTTGCCTTTTTTATTTTTCTGCCTTAGTTTTTATTCTGGAATTTCTGTGGGTAAAGAGAAGATTCGATTTCCAAAATTTAGATTGAAAATATGCGTTCATGAATTTTCCCCTCTTTATTCATAGCAGCTTATATATTTTTCTATAGTTTTCACAGTCCCCTTTATTTGAGAGAGCATGGGTTTATCTTGAAGACACATAATTTGTGTTCAGATGATTTAAAACTAACATATGCCAAAATGAGTCTGGAAGCAATTTAATCATTGCACACACATATTTTTAGTGATGAGTAGGTGCAGGCCCCCTTGTAGGGGTCATGCATACCTCAGTGAATGGAAGAGTTCTGCCTTGGAGACATTATACTATAGCAGACGGAATATGAATACCCAGCATGAGCAAAATAAGTAAATAATGTAGTGAGTTAAAGGGAAAAAGTACCATGAATTAAAAAAAAAAAAAAAAAGCTCAAGTAGGGTAAAAAGGGAATAGAGAATATTGGTAGAGATTGAGGACCAGTTACAGTCTTATGTAAGAAGACAGCAACAGAGCTCATTTTGATGATGACAGATAAGCAAAGACTTGAGAATGGTGAGAAAACTAGCCATGTGGATAATACGAGGGAGGAACGTTTCTGGCAAAAAGAACTGAGGATTTGCCAAGAATAGGTCCAATGAGAAGAGTAAGTTTACTAGAGGAGATCACTCATCCATCCAGTGAAATGAACTTACAGGATATTTTTCTGTTTATTTTCTCTAGTTACATAATCATAAATATTAGTGATAAAAGGGAATTTTTAAGTGCTTAAGTTACAGGAAGGAGATCAGTCCAAGGGGCTAAGTGACACCTAGTGGCAGAAGCAGGACTGACTTCAGTGGCTCACTCCAGAGTAATGTGTTGCTCTAAGGCTTATAAAGTGGTTGAAATAGATTTTTTTTTTCTTTTTGGAGGAGTTGGGGGAGTGACAGCTTCTAAAAGATTACACAAATTTAAACAAATTGCTTTCACTTAAAGGACTGCCTGAAATTCCTATATCTAATGCCATATCTACTCAATGTTAAACTGTTGTTTTACTTGTCATAGAGAGCTGGTGGATATACACAGAGTCCATCATGGACCTGAGTCTATTAGCATCTAGATAAAGTTCTGTGCACTGGAGGAACTACATGAAGGCAGTATCTGCTCTCTGTCTTTAAAACTTTTAATATGCCTCAACTCCAGAGTAACAGCTTATTTTTTAATGCAATTTCATGTAAAACATTTGATTGTCAGCTTTTTTCCCTCAAATATAGAAATGAGGCCAGTTTGAAAAAGCAAGAAGGCATGAGTAGTGCTACTAGCCTCTGGTTTGGTTACTTTTGGAGGAAAATATACATTTATAGACCTAACTCTCACCATTGGACAGGAGAAGAGCCTCCACATTGCTAGGCTTACCAGATAGGTTCATTGTCAGCACTGAATGTAGCAACAAATAAGAGCACTTACAAATCCAGGTAGGAGCTAACGTACCTAATTGGTTGCATCATGTAGATGCAGAAAGTGAGTTAGAAAATACATATAATGCTAGGTATTTATGAGAATATAGGTGCTATGATAAAACAGATACAAATAATGTACAAAAGCCAAATTTAAGGCATTTATATTTTTATAGTGATTAGCCATATGTTTCTGACGTGATAACATATTCTATCCTAAAGTGAATATTTTAATTTTGTTTTATTTTTAATTTTTTAAATTTTTGTTTATTTTTGAGAGTGAGACAGGGGAGGGGCAGAAAGAGAGAGAGAGACACAAAGTCGGGGCCCGGCTCCAGACTCTGAGCTCTCAGCACAGAGACCAACGCGGGGCTCAAACTCATGAATGGTGAGATCATGACCTGAGCCAAAGTCAGAAGCTCAACTGACTGAGCCACCTAGTCGCCTCTAAAGTGAATATTTTAAAGTAAAAAATACAGGATACTACAATACAGATTCATTTTTTTTCTGTTTTAAAAAATATTCTTATTTATTTTTGAGAATGAGAGAGAGAGAGAGAAAGAAAGAATGAGAATGAGCTGAAGAGGGGCAGAGAGAGAGGAAGAGACAGAGCCGAAGCATGCTCCAGGCTCTGAGCTATCAGCACAGAGCCCGATGCGGGGCTCGAACTCACGAACTGTGAGATCATGACTTGAGCTGAAGTCAGACACTTAAGAATCTGAGCGACCCAAGTGCCCCAACAATAGAGATTCAAAGGGGCATATTCACTCCAACATTTAGCAGCATTATCAATAGCCAAACTATGAAAAGAGCCCAAATGTTTACTGACTGATGAATGCATAAAGAAGATGTGTATACACAGAGACACTCCCCCCCCCCACAGACAGTGGAATATTGGTCATCAAATCTTTCCATTTGCAAGATGGGCAATAGTGTATTATTATGCTAGGCAAAATAAGTTGATGAGACAAAGGCAACTACCATATGACTTTACTCACATGTGGAATTTAAGAAGCAAAACAGCCAAACTTTGGTAAGGAAAAAAAAGAAAGATGGAAGCAAACCATGAGAATTTTGACTATAGAGGACAAACTGAGGGTTGATGGAGGGAGGTGGTTGGGTGATGGGCTAAATAGGTGACGGACATTAAGGAGGCAATTGTGATGAGCACTGAGTGTTATATGTAAGTGATGAATCAGTCAACTTGAAAAATCATTAGACTGTATGTTAACGACTAAAATTTAAAATTTAAAATAGAAAACATTTGTGGTGCCTGGGTGGCTCAGTCAATTAAGCATCTGACATTAGCTCAGGTCACCATCTTATGGTACATGGGTTCAAGCCCCGCATCAGGCTCTGTGCTGACAGCTCAGAGCCTGGAGTCTGCTTCCACTTCTGTGTCTCCCTCTGTCTCTGCTCCTCCCCAGCTAATGCTCTGTCTCTGTCTCTCTCCCAAAAATGAATAAACCCTAAAAGTATTTTTTAAAAAACAAAAATATTTTAAATTAACCTAAAAAATCAAGATAAAAAATTGTATATATTGATGTCCCATAGAAAGCCAAAATTTTAATCTCTAAGAAATGAAAATAGGTAAAAGCTAAAACTATTAGAAGGAGATAATATTCTTAGGATACATATTTTTTTGTGGATTACAAAAGAGTGTTAAACATTATGAGAATCAAAGGAAAACTCACTACCCCATTACACAAGTTTAATAAGCCCGCGCTTTTGGAAAGAGTATCTAGAAGGCCAGCTATTGGGTCCACCTATCCTCTCCTTACCCTGAACATCTCTCAGATACAAGTTGAAAAACCTCTAGGAAATATACCAGAATGGCAGTGGTTTAAAAACATCTAAGAGGTGGGGAGCCTAGGAAGCTCAGTCAGTTAAGTGTCTGACTCTGGCTCAGATCATGATCTCATGGTTTATGAGATGGAAACCCAGAAGGGACTCTGCATTGACAGTGCCGAGTCCACCTGGGATGCTCTCTCTCCCTCTCTCTGCCTCTACCCTGCTGCTCTATCTCTCCAAATAAAAAATAAATTGAAAAAATGTAAAAATACAATAAAACCTTCTAATGGGTAAAATTATTTTTTAATTATGCAATACTATATAAACAGTCTCTCTATCAAATAGTATGCCTGAAAAAGAGTTAAGCATATACAATAGGATTTCTTGGGGTTAAATATAAATTCACTGTATTTATTTAGAATCATTCTGTCAGGGGTGCCTGGGTGGCTCAGTTGGTTAGGTGTCTAACCTCAGCTCAGGTCATGATCTCAGAGTTCGTGGGTTTGAGCCGCATGTTAGGGTCTGTGCTGACAGCTCGGAGCCTGGAGCCTGCTTCCGATTCATTCTCCCTCTCTCTCTCTCTCTCTCTCTCTCTCTCTCTCTCTCCCTCCCTCCCTCCCCCCTTCTCCCCCACTCACACTCAGTCTCTCTCTCAAAAATAAATTAACACACACACACCAAAAAAACTAATAAAAAGAACTATGTAATAGAAAAGTGAATTTAGGAGCTATCACATTAAGTTATTAAATGTATTTAATATTTTTTAATGTTACAATACTTGGCCCTGTAGATAAATATGAGGAATACCATATTGTCTTTGCTCTCTAGAAATGTAATGAAATATAGTGCAAGTCCTACATTTAAAGTAATCAAAATAATACAGATAAAAGTATTTCAGAGGGTATTTATACCAAAGTCTTAGAGAAGTGCATTCAATTTAACAGTCTGTGACTGTTTTATGATTATAAGAAAAAGAACACCAGACATAAAGATTTTAGTGATTGAAACTTTTCCTCCTTCCTCTACTTCTGACTCTACTACTCTCTAGTAGGAAAGCCTAGATGGATTATGTGAGTAAAGCCACAAATTAAGGGCACAGAAGACCGTTAGAGCATGTATTTGTAACGAGTCAAAAAGGAGCGCCCTGGGGCCCAGACAAGAGGACATGAAGGGCCTTTCCTAAGGCTCTAGGATCTTGAATCATTTAAAGGAAAATAACTCATTTACTAAATCTTTGTCTCAGGTATAATTTGTAATTCCTTTTCCCAGATGATAGAAAATGTACTATAAAGAGTTTTAAGGTAACATCAGTTATTCCTTCAAAGGTTTATAATAAAAGGAAAATGATCTTTTGAAATCACAAAATATGTCTTCATAATTTTAAACTATTTAAAAAAATTTTTACTTGCCATTCTAACAAATATTTTCTAAATGAATCCATACTACTGCAGCTTAGAAAGCTTCAAAAGTGTCCTGCATACTCAGTTATTAGGATGGCTGGATATATTTTCATTCAAAATGTCAGTCCATCAATGTAACTTCCAAAGTGAAGAACTTTAACAAACTTGAAAATTCCTGAGCTGTCAACTGTTACGCACATGTATTTTTTTTATTACTGACATCTAATTGGCACACAATGTTTTAGTAGTTTCAGGCATGCAGCATATTGATTCAATAATTCAACGCATTTACTTGGTGTTCACCGTTATAATTACAGTCACCATATGTCACAATACAGGGTTATTATGTTACTGATTATTTTTTCTATGGTGGTTTCCGGAGGGGAGATGAATGAGGGTGGGGAGTAGATGAAATAGAGAAGATGAATAAAAAGATACAAACTTCCAGCCAAATAAGTTGTAGATATGAGTAATAGCACAAGTTGTTTTGATTTCCATTATTGTCATTAGCGTTTCTAATTCTCAGGGATATTTCTTAATACTGAGTCATTAATACAGTCTCATCTGTGATTTTACGTTAGGACTGAAGAGGTTCAATCAAAAATCAGTAATGTATAAAACGTGCATTTTTAATATTTCCTCAAAGTATTGTAATTATAGTAAGTTAAAGTTTACTGTGATTCTTAGGCTTTTATTCTCCCATGTAAATTATGTAGCTATTTATTTCTTTTCTAAATCCGTGTTTCAATATTTCCATTGCTTAATCCTCTAGTTAGCATTCTTTGGTTATAAAAAAAAAATAGAGAAACAAATCAGACTCACTTAAGAAAAAACAGAATTTAGCCCTCACTTGAGAGGGATAAAAATAATGTGCTTTCAAGCAAAATTGAATTGAAGCAGGAACTGAGAGAAAACATCAAAATCCATTATTTCTCGATTTCTGCCCTTTGCTTCTTAGTGTGGGGAGAGAAATGTGGTTGATAACTCCAGATTCTCATTCACCTAGCTCTGTTACTGAATCTGCCTTTTCTTTCACCTACTCACATAAAAACAAAACCAAACATATCTTGGGGAGGATAAAGATCTGTCTTAATTTAACATATTAATATACTATTAGACACTATTCGACAATATTGAGACACTATTAGATAATAACATGTGGTAGAATAACTGGAATGTCCTGGAATATGTCATATTTATGGCCAGTGATGAAGTATACTAGGAAGGTAGCCACATCCATCCCGCATTTGCGTGATTGGGTAGCGAAGGAGCAGTTACTGGACAGACAAGTGTGATGTTAAAATATACGTCTCAAAAAGTTAGAAGCATGACTCTGATATACATAAAAAGTAAACACATGTCAACCATTTAGTAACGAGCACCAAGTAAACTAGTAATACGGCGAAGCTGGTTCAGATATTACTGCAGAGCTCACATACATACAACTGCATTAACATAGCACAGCATAGGGAGTATGACCAGTGACACTGTAGCATTGCATGGCGACAAAGGGTAGCTGCACTCATGGGGGTCATGGCATAATGCATAGAGAACTTGAACCACTAGGTTGTATACCTGAAAATGATGTTAACACTGTGTAGGCAAGTGAAAAAATAGCACACAAATAATGTTTTAACTTTCTCTTAATGTTTGTTTATTTTATTTTTTTATGTTTTTTATTTTTGAGAGACAGAGAGAGACAGTGTGAGCAGGGGAGGGACAGAGAGAGAGGGAGACACAGAATCGGAAGCAGGCTCCAGGCTCTGAGCTAGCAGTCAGCACCGAGCCCAACGCGGGGCTCGAACCCAAGAACTGTGAGATCGTGACCTGAGCCGAAGTTGGATGCTTAACCCATTGAGTGACTCAGGCACCTACACAAATATTTTTAAGTAATGAAATTTACAGTTAATGTTCTCCAGTGTTATAAACCGTAACCTTTAGAGGTATCATTCTATTAGACAAGAATCATTTATAGTATTATCGGGAATGAATCAGTTCCTTTGCTACAAGTAAGTACAGGTGAATATAAAGTCAAACAAAAGGTACACATTCCTAGGGAATGAGATAATCCTCATTTGGTCCTACTAGATAATATCCAGCAGAAACTGAAAGAACAATCCACAGTCTCTTTGGCCTACTTCCCAATTTGGGTTTTTTCCCCTTAGTTATGTGCAAAACACATGATTTTGGGTCAGGGTGTCTTATTTCTAAATTTGACTTATTACTTTAACCAGGCATTAAATCTCTCTGATAACTGGTTTTCTATATCTAAAAATCTGTTTACCAACACTTGAATATATTATGTTTTTTAGGAAGAACAGTTTTGTTTTAAACTCTGGTTTATGCAAACTTATTTATTGTCATTATATAAAACAACTTTAGTGTTCTCCTATATACCCGTTTTACTCAGACCTAAATAACAGATGCATTTTGATAACTGTTATATTTCAGGCCTTATGCTATGTTGGAAATCATAGGTTATTAAAATATGGGGGCTTCTGTAAATGATGAGGTTAATTAAAAGAGAAATATGTAAATTTGTATGTTACAGAATTGTAGTGCTATAAATAAATCTATGTCAAATATTTTCAAGCAGCATTGAAACTTAAAATTGGACATGATCAATCCTATCTCAGTATTTCAAGAGGAGGGGTGGGTGCTTCAGAGGGATTGACCCTTAAACTCAGGAAAATAGACATACTTGGTGATAAATGTGCACAAGCATTAGCTCTGATTATGTCTTACCAGATGGCGTATTTTATGAGAGTGAGCTATCCTGTGTCTTTTTTTATTTTTCCAGTGCTGCATTCTCAATACGGTTAGGATAGCAAGTGGGTGCTCAGTATGTGTTCAATGAATAGCAAAAAGACCGACGTCATCAGGATTACTCATTTTATAGCTTAGTGCTCCATAACATTTCTTTATTCACAGTGAAAACCAAGCTGGAAAACTTTGCTACATTACAGTAATGAATATCATTATTTATAAATAAGGCGAGGACAGGGGCACCTGGGTGGTTCAGTCACCTGAGCGGGCGACTTCAGCTCAGGTCATGATCTCACATTTTGTGAGTTTGAGCTCTACATTGGGCTCGCGGCTGTCAGTGGGGAGCCTGCTTCAGATCATTTATTCCCCTCTCTCCAATTCCCTTCCCCACTTACTTGCTCTTTCAAAAATAAATAAAACATTAAAAAAATAAGGTGAGAACATCCCAAGGAGTTTAAATATTCATAATTTTAAAATAAGATATTCAGTATAACGTGATTCTTAATCCACATTCAAAGATGCATATTTTTAATATTAATATATCAACATATTTAAGAATAATATTTAGAATGGCATATTCCATTTCCTTCAGCAAACAATGATTGATTTTTTCCACATTTTTCATCACCAGGTAACAAATAACCCTCAACTGCTTGTTGACATTCATTAACCAGACTTGTTAAGAGTAGAAAGTCTTTTTTTGGGGGGTGGGTGTTTTATACAGTCTCATGTATTGATTTGAGGGAATAATAATCACTTGGAAATGATTTCTTCAGCTGGGAAAATCTTTTCGTACGTTCTTTGCCTTTCCTGTTAGATCTCGTTTTATCCTCATGTCCTTAAACACTTCAATAGCTTTCTGCTCTTTCCATTCATAAGCATGCCAGTGGCATCCCCAAGTTCCTGCTCATCTCATTTTTGATGTTTCTATACAATTTTATGCCTCATCTTTTTCAGTGAACATAGGGAATATTTTCCAGCAAGTTTGTTTCTCAATATCTTCAAGTTAAAGTTGGCAAAATATATTGCACATTAAGAGAGATTCTACTTAAACTAGCTATTCATTTTATTTGATGGTCATTAGTTTTAAGTGCTGTAATTATTTTATCTTTTTTGTAAAATGATGTCAGCTTTTGCATTTGGATTAAAATCTTCTCGGTTCGCCTACATTTTCATTAAGTTTATTAAGTATAGGGATATATGTTTTATAAGAATTACTTCCTCATGATCATTTCTCTACGTTGTTTGAGATTATTATTATAAGTTAAAGTTCACAACTGCATGTAACTTGCCAACATTTTAATAAAATACAGCAAAAAAAAATAAATTGGTATGATATTTAAAACTCCTGGAGAGCTTTTAGTTTTCTTATTATTTTTGTTTTCATTTTTGCTTCAAGTTTGTATTTAAATTCTAATTAGTTAACATGTAGTGTAATATTACTTTCAGGAGTAGAATGTTGTGGTTCGTCACTGACATATAACACCCGGTGCTCATCACAAGGGCTTCCTTAATTCCCATCACTCATTGAGTCCATTTCCCCCTCCCATCTCCCCTCCAGCAACCCTCGGGTTGTTCTCTGTAGAGTCTGTTTTATGGTTTGCCTCTCCCTCCCTCTCTCTCTCTCTCTCCCTCCCTCTCTCTCTCTCTCTCTCTCTCTGCCCTCTATGTTCATCTGTTTTGTGTCTTAAATTTTACATGTAAGTGAAATCCTGTCGTCTTGCTCTCAGGTGAAGTATTCTTAGATCTAAGTTTACTTATTTTATTTTTGGTACTGTAATATTTATGCCACTGCCAAATAAAACCCAAATTATTGTGTGTGTGTGTGTGTGTGTGTGTGTGTGTGAGAGAGAGAGAGAGAGAGAGAGGGAATATGTATGTGTGTGTGCACGCACAAGAGGAGAAGGGGCAGAGAGAAGGAGAGACAGAATCCCAGGCAGGTTTCCACCATTAGCACAGAGCCCTGTGTGAGTCTCAAACTCACAAACCAGAGATCATGACCTGTGCCAAGATCAAGGGTCTGATGCTTAACCAACTGCACCACCTAGGTGCCCCAAAACCAAAATTGTTTTTATTTTTTAAAATTATTTTGTGTGTATTGTCATATTCAAAACCAGAAAAGCTTCTTAAGGGAATTATCAAACTTCACCTTATGTTTCTTGTACATTATAGAGATAGATGTGCTTTCATAAAATCAGTATACTCTTCTTTGGACTTTGCTCGATGAAATGTTAATGAATTTGGCACTTCAGATATATTCTTTTTCATTGATAAGTAAATGAAAACAATACCTTTGATAATAATCAAGGCATTTTATATATCAAAATGTCTTTGGCTAACAACAAGAAAAAATAGAAAATATATATAATCCTTATTTATAAATATGGTGTTTCCCTTTTGCCAAATAATAAGTAGCTTTGGAAACATCAGTGTTACAATGTTAGAATATGACTGTTTTATAGCTTTCACCCAGAAGTTTTATATTTTGAATTTATAGCTTAATAACTATAGTTAACTGCCACCCTTTGAGTACAGCTTCCAAAGGGAACTTGACAAGTACAAAAGTGTTACTATCCTGTGGAGAAATTGGGATAAATAGATAGTTGGATGAAAAGTTGACTTTTGGTGAATGCCTTCATAACAGGGACTGTGCTCAAATATACTCTTTAAGTCTCCTGAAAACTTCTGATGTCACTTTAATTTCTCCATTTAGGAATAGGGTATTCATAAGCTGTATCTATCCTTCAAAATTATAAAATCTGTAAATGATAGTATCAGAATTGGAATATGGACATTTTGAGTGGTTTTCATGACTGTTTTATTTTTTCATTTTTAAATTTCTCTTCAAGTCCAGTCAGAGTTAACATACAGTGCTATATTAGTTTCAGAGGTACAATATTCAACAATTCGTACATTAATCATTGCTCATCAATATAAGTATACTCTTAAGTACCTATTCACCCATCCCTTCACCTTCCCTCTGGTAGCTACCAGTTTTCTGTTCTTCAGAGTCTGTTTTTTGGTTTGTCTCTCTTTTTATTCTTTGTTTTGTTTCTTATATTCGACATATGAGTGAAATCACGTGGTATTTGTCTTTCTCTGACTGACTTATTTCATTTAGCATTATACTCTCTAGATCTATCTGTGTTGTTGCAGATGGCAAGATTTCATTCTTTTTATGGCCATATAATATTCCATTGTGTATATATGTCATGTCTTCTTTTAATCCATTAATTTATGGATGCACATTTGGGCTGTTTCCATATCTTGGCTTTGTAAATGATGCTGCAATAAACATAAGGGTGTATATCTCTTTTCAAATTAGTGTTTTCATATTATTTGAGTAAATCCCAAAATGTAGAATTGCTGAATTGTATGGTAATTACATTTTTAATTTTTATGAGGAACCTTTATACTGTTTCCTACAGTGGCTGCAGCAGTTTGCATTCTCATAAACTCTGCATGATGCTTTTTATCCTCCACATCCTGGCCAACTCTTGTAGAGCCTTGAGTTTTGATTTTAGCTATTCTGACAGATGTGAGGTGTTATCTCATTGTGGATTTGATTTTCATTTTCCTGATCATGAATCTTGAGCACCTTTTTATGTGTCTTTTGGCCAACTGGATATCTTCTCTGGAAAAATGTCTGTTCATATCTTCTACCTGTTCATAAATGAATTAATTGTGTTTTTTGGGGTGTTGAGTGAACTTCCCATTCTCTTCTGTTTTTTGGAATAGTTTGAGGACACTGAATATTAGCTCTTCTTTAAATGTTTGGTAGAATTCACCTATGTAATCTCTCTGGTCCTGGACTTTTGTTTGATGTAAGCTTTTTAATTACATAATCAATTTCACTTCGTAATTGGTCTGTTCAAATTTCCTATTTCTTCCTGCTTTCATTTTGGGAAGTTATATATTTTTAAGAATTTATCCACTTTTCCTAGGTTGTCCAATTTGTTGGCATATAGCTTTTCATAGTATTTTGTTACAATATTTTGTTTTCCTGTGGTGTTGTTACTTCTCTTTCATTACTGATTTTGAGTCTTTTTTAATTTTTATAAGTCTGACTAAAGGTTTATCAATTTTCTTGATCTTTTCAAAGTACCATTTCTGGTTTCATTAGTCTGTTCTATTGTTTTTTAGTGTCTATTTCATTTATTTTTGTTTCTTCTACTGGTTTTGGCTTTTGTTCTTTTTCTAGCTCTCTTAAGTGTAAAGTTAGGTTGTTTATTTGACATTTTTCTTGGTAATTGAGATAGGTCTGTATTCTCTCTTAGAACCACTTTTGCTGAATCTCAAAGATTTTGGACCACTGTGTTTTCATTTTAAATTGTCTTCATGTATACTTTGATTTTCTTTTTGATGCCTTGAATGACACTTACATTGTTTAATAGCACATTATTTACCTTCCCATGTGTTTGTGTTCTTTCCAGATATGGGCGAGGGTTGATTTCTACTTTGATAGCATTGTGGTCAGAAAAAATGTATAGTATGACTTCTATCTTTTTGAATTTGTTAAGACATGTTTTGTGGCCCCAAATGTGATCAGTTCCAGAGAAGTGTTCGATGTACGTTTGAAAATAACATATATTCTGATGTTTTAGAATTGAATGTTCTGAATATATCTGTTAGATCCATCTAGTCCATTGTGTCAGTCCTTCAAAACCATTGTTTCCTTGTTGTTTTTCTGTTTGGATAATATATCCATCCATGTTAATGGGAGATGAAAGGACCCTACTATTACTGTATTACTATCAGTTACTACCTTTGTGTTTGTTATTCTTGGCTTTATGTATTTAGGTGCCTTCATGTGGGGTGCATAAATGTTTAAATTGTTGTATCTTTCTGTAAAAATGTTCCCTTTATAATTGTATGATGGTCTTTTCTGTCCCTTGTTACAGTCTTTGTTTTGAAGTCTACTTTGTTCAGTATAACTATAGCTCCCTCAGCTGTCTTTTCACAGCCATGTGCATGATAAACCCTTCTCCATCCCTTCACTTTCAAACTACATGTGTCTTAGGTCTTAAATGAGTCTTTTTTAGGCAGCATCTAGTTGGGTCTTACCTTTTTATCCATTCTATCATCCTCTGTCTTTTTTTTTTTAATATAACACAATTTATTTTTTTAACATATTCAATTATTTTCCATCATTTACAATACAGTAGTTACAATGACACTCCAAACAGAAAAGCAAATAAAAAATCAAAACCCCAACTTCTAGTTCATGTAATTAGACTTATACAGAAATTAGAAGGTTAAGTAACAACTAGTTAATCACCTAATTTCACAGCTATCTGAAGTGGCGATCCTTAGATAGCAGCTTATCTGTGATACATTCAAGATAAAAGATACAATTTATTACTTGTCCATAAGCTACAACACAGCCTGCTTAATACCTTCCCTTAAATTCCTCCTCTATACTACAATATACTTGAGGTCCATGCAAAAAAGTAGCTACCTTTTATGTAGGAAATGGATGATTAAGTCTTTGGTGTTGTAAAAGCAACTTCATTTTAACATAACCACCCCCACCACCAAAAAAAGAAGAGGAAAAAAAAAAGTAAAGAAAATGATAAGAGAAAAACCCAAGACACACTTCCGAGGGGAACAAAAAAACAGCATGTAATTTCTGTCCTTGACGGAATGTATTAAATAAGCAAACACCCCCAACAAGCAAAACAAGTACTACAATGTAAAACTATTTACAAAAAGAAAACCCTCTCACATGCATAAATGAAAGGTTGCACACAAAGAACTCACATCTTTTCAAGCTTCAATAGTAAATATTCTGCTACTATATATTAAAAACTGCATGGTTTGCCCAAGCTAAGATGAAACCACATCATGAATCAATTAGCATTTTGCATTTTCTTTCATTATCTACTCAAAGTGATGCCTACTGCACCTCTAAACATTTCCTTAAATCCAATTATACAGTAAACACTCCCAAAATAAACTTAGATTGTATTGCAGTTTCACTTAACAGTATATAAAATGCTGTGTTGTGACAGGTATCAACTATCCTTTAGATACTGAATCAATTTTCTTAAGCACTACTAACTGCTTGCTTTTCTTGAAGTTAGATCATTTTGAAAATTTCCTGTTAGACCAATGAGTGCAAACATATGGTAT
>NW_021865326.1:0-2606 GCF_006229205.1 Suricata suricatta | reverse complement strand
ATGTCATTCCCTCTCATTGCCATGTAGTACTCCATTGTGTATATATACCAGCTTCCTTATTTTTTTTAAGAGAAGACTGAAATAAACAGAGATATAAAATGAGTAAGGGTCATTTATAATAACCTATTTATATATTTTGGGTTTATGTTACAAAGGCTGAGAATTTAAATACCATATTAAATTTTGCAAACTAAAAAAAAAAAAATTGGTTTGTTGAAAGAAGTTTCTGGTGATGTCAGAAATAAGAAACCTGGCAAGTCTGATAGGCTCTGTTTAAAAATTTTTTTTGCCCAAAGTGATTTTAATTGGTGTGTTAAAAAGCAAGGCAAGGACTGAAAAAAAAAGGGAAAGCAGAATAGACATTTGGATAGAAACCCAACAATTTATTCATGTTATTCCAAAACTAGTACTATTTCCTGGAAGTACCAAAACAATCCCTTTAGTGCAGCGTCCTCTAACTCTCCGCGCTGGCACTCCCTGCCCTTCCCCGTACCTCCAAAGCAGCTTGGGATGCCTCTATCACATAAGGTCCCATTCCGCGGACTTTCGTATACACCGTTCCCCTCCTAAGACTGCAAGGTTCTTGAGAACACTAAGCTTCTATTTGTTTCCTTCTACCCTCCCCTCCCCTCAACAGTGTTTTACATACAAAAGGTAATCAATATTTTGTTAAATTTTGAAATTCATCTTCTTTTCAAAATGTTTACAAGGCAATTGTTTGCTCTCTTGTCACTAGTGCCTACAACACCAACGGACGCACAGCAGGCGCTTAATAAATGTTTGCTGACTGGTGCTCCTCTCCGTACCTATCAGTTATGCTTATCCCTACGAGTCTTCCAACCGTCAGACCAAACTCACCGCAATCAGCTTGTATTTCAAAAACGAATAAGCAAGCATTCTTAAACCACGGTTTTAAAGACCACATCTCACATGGCATTTAAAATTCTAAACCTTTACAATATACATGCTAAATGCAGAAATCAGCTCTTACAAATAACCTTCAGAAAAACAAATAAATGTATAAAATTATATAAATTAAGACATCACTTTAAATCTCACAAATTCAACTCCCACTATTATTTTTCTGACCAAAGGAATTTACTCGATAAAATCCAATGAGGAATACAGCCATCTCCCAAGACTAGCTCTGTCCTGTGAGTGCACACCCGTCTCTACTACAAAGCCTTTTCTAATGCTCCCAGTATATACTTTCATGTTTCCAGTTGTTTTATTAAGAATAGTGATATCATTTACTCCCTCTTAGATGAAAATATCCCCAAAAAGTAAATCATGTATAAAATGAAGTGTTTTTTTTAAAGCACTAGCATTGCATTCTTTCAATCTCATTTTTGCCTAAAAGAACAGAAGAAAAGCTAACATTAAAAACCTACTATATGTATGTGTACAAAATGAATCAAAGTGCTGCAACTAAGATTCAAACTGAATCTTATTTCAAAGCCCACGTTCCCTATAAAGCATTTCACCACACTAACTGATGTTACGCTTCGGCTAATATCTGGAGAGTTAAAGTACCAACTATAAAAGAGGCATAAAGTCATTCTCACACGCAAATGAAATGCTCTAAACACCCATCTGGGGCCCCCCCCAAACATCTGTCTGTGTGTCTATCTATATTACATTAAAAAGCCACTGTTAGTATGTCTATTAATAAGTTTTTATATTTTAGTAATTACCATAATAATAAACATCAGTTATCACTCACTGAGTAAGTATAATGTCTCACTCATATACCAAATACTTCATATCATCCTCACGTAATCCTTACAACTGCGCTCGGAGACAGGAATTATTAGCCCCATTCTGAGGCACAGAAACGCTAAGTCACTCGGCAGAGGCTATCAGGCCAGTACGTAAAAGACTAGGATTCAAACCCAGGAGTACCTGGCATCAAAATCTGTGCTTTTAAGCACTATGCTGCACTGTTTCTGCACACTAAATTATTAATCCTGTTTGCACAAAGATTTTTAAAATAAGAAACCAAGAGGACTACATACAGGTGTTGGAGAAAAAGCAAATTTCCTCTATACTGTGTATTATCTCATCGTGTGAGCTAATAATTTTAATGATAAGATTAACAGGAAAACCCAAGTGGAAACATGTTGCTGTATTTGGACAGTAATTCCCCAAAGAAAGTTTAATTCAGGCATGCTTAATTTTCAAAAATAGCAACTCTAAGCTAACTCCAGGGGGCAGAAAACTATCTTTATATCTTTAATTTTGATTAATTATAAGAGCAGTAATTATTCTTAAAATTCGACTGGAGTCTATTAAATTACAAGCTTACAAATGCAACTTAAGCTTTCAAACCAACTTTAGGCTACCTCCAAGTGATACAGCGTTTGTTTTTCTCATCACTTTAGTTTAGATGTATTCTTGTTAAATGGCATATAAATCAGACTTTAGAAATAAATCTGAATTTAAATTACATTTTAATTAAATTAATTAGGCATTAACTTTGTCTTATTACAAAATTCATAAATGTGTATATAAATAAGGAAAAAAAGTATTTTTTCAGGGTCTCCGACACCCAGAAGCAATCAACAATTAAGACTTTGCTGTTTCTCTTCCCAGAACTGTGCCAGCAA
>NW_021865325.1:0-875 GCF_006229205.1 Suricata suricatta | reverse complement strand
AAAAAAACTAAGCTGAAGATCAATGCGTAATTATGCTCACTAAAAACAAGGTCAATGCTGTATAATAAAATGTGCAGGTGTAAAGGTGCATAGGGAGAACTATAAAGGGATGCATAACAAGTTATTGACTTTGATTACTTCAATGGGAGTTGCACTGCAGGTGGGAAAGGAGAAGTTTTATTCATACACATTTGAATTGTTGCTTAATCATGCCCTGCGCCTTTACTTGGGCTTCATTTATATGGAGTTCCATTTACATCTTAAGATTGCTACTTTGCCCATTTTACTTTACTTACTGGAGTATCTGATGGGACCCAGGGCATTAGCGCAATCCTGGATACATGCTCACATGGTGGCTTCTGGGCAAGACTTCCCTCGTTATTAGGGTACACAGACAGACCAGGAGCTCTTTCCCAAAAGCCAGAGCATTCCTTTTTGCCAATGGTATACACCGGCTCTGAAGCCCAGGACCAGCAATATCCCGCCCGGAGGTTTATAACGCACTCCGTGTTTCTTGTCCTGTGACCAGCAAATTCCTTGCAGATCCTGTTGTATCATGTGGCCCAAGGCTCAAGGCTGCTTGTACTGTACCCGGACCCGCTGCAGAGCCTCTCCTGTTCTGTATCCCACGTAATGCCTACAGCCTTCTGTGTCATTTGGTACTCATGCTGGAGACGTATTCCTCGCTGTGGAATATGTTGCTTCCAATCCCAAAGAGTCCTACTAAGACCCTTTGAGTCTTTCTTCATGAGTTTTACTTTGGATAGGGTATTCTAGCATACCCCTCACCACTAGATCTGTCAAAACTCACCCAACATTTCAAGTTCCTGAATCCTAATAGGTCTTTGTGTGTTTGTGTTGTGTTTCTCACCCTC
>NW_021865324.1:0-875 GCF_006229205.1 Suricata suricatta | reverse complement strand
TTCTTTCTTATGCAAACAGGGGAAATTTGTGAAGCAAAGCTTAAGTTTGCGGGGTTAGACAGGATGACAAAGGGCACGTTGTGCAAGCTGCCTTCCCAAGGAAAGTCAAGTTGTCATTTCTTCAGTTCCGGCCACTACCTTAGTGCCTCCAGCAAACACTCAAGACAGGGTAGCTTAGGTGTGGCTTGATTCACAAACTTAGCACCTTGAACTGTTTTCTTCCCACCACACCATTCCCAGCAGTGATGCTTCAGGCCCAGGTACAGATGAACCATGTCAGCTGCTTCAGCTTTTCCAAACTACATAAAGTAGAATAAACAAAGTATAATGGTTTGGAAGGAGTAAAATACAGAAGATTATAGAAGAGAGACCCACAGAAAAGAAAGTCTTCCTAAAAATGCTGACACAAAAGATAAGTGATAATGATCAAAAAAGTATGGATGACTGTGGGATGGCAGGATGAGGGTGAAGTGGGATTACTCATTCTAAATGAAGCAGTTCTCAGCCAGCAGCCTGAGACAGAAAACCTGAGGCAGAAAAATTAATAAGACACTTCTCAGTAGTCCAGATGAAAATGGACAATCACATCAATCATAAGATAAGAACTAAAATAAAAACATAAAGACATTCACATGAGCCATCTATGAGTTGAATCAATGAAACTTGTAATAAACTAAGCTTTGGGTAGAACTTAATGGTCCTGGCTTGCACGGCTGGTTGTGTGTTGCCACCATTCTTCAAAGCAGAAAATACGGGAGAAAAGGTAGTTTTAAGATGATAACATTGATTTTGACATTCTGAATTGAAGAATCAGTTGGACAACTATGCAAAGACATTCAGTGGGGGGAAAACTATGTATAATTTTGTTATTTTTT
>NW_021865323.1:0-875 GCF_006229205.1 Suricata suricatta | reverse complement strand
GCATAGAGATGTTCATTACATCAGCAAAATCCACTTATCTTTAACATGAAAAGTAACCTAACCATGAACATAATTCCATCACATTTATTCGTCCTAATCTCACTAAAGGAGGGAGATTATAGTGGATATGTACATCATCTGAGCTTTCTGCCTCACTCAGATACAACACTTCTTGGTAAAAAATGCAAACATTGTTAAATCGATTCCACCTCACAAATTTTGCCAGGAGATTGATTCCACCATTACAGTCATTGTGTTAGCATCACAATTAGAGTGGGTGAAGTTTTTTCTTATAGTAAATTAAAGCACCAGTTTCTAATAGTGGTGAAAAGATGTAATAAGCTTGTTTGATTCCTTTAGAATCTAATCTGCCATTCTAATCACATGAAATTGTGGGCTCATTCAGACTGGTGCTGTCTAAAACAATATTCATTGGCCACATGTGGCTTTTTAAACCTTAAATAAATTAAAATTAAATAATATTAAATAATCAGTCCTTTGGTTATTAGCTACATTTCAGAAGCTTAGTAGGCCTATATGACTACTGGCTACTCCATTGGAAAAAATACACATACGACATTTTCATAATCAAAGAAAGTCCTATTGTACTGCTTTGACTTAGTTCCATGGTTCCCCCAGAATCACTTGAAAGGCTTATTAAACAGTATGCTGCTCTCCTTCCACAGTAGGACTAAGGTGACATTTAATAATTGCATTTCTATGAAGTTCCAAGGTAAGATTGAAGTTGTTTCCCTATAAACCACAAATAAGAGCCATTAATCCATTTGCATAAACTTATAGGGGAAAAAAACCCCTAAATAACTGTATCCTATGGATTATTGGGATCCTGCATGTAAGCATGTGTTTTATAATAA
>NW_021865322.1:0-875 GCF_006229205.1 Suricata suricatta | reverse complement strand
CCATTTCCTGGTCAAAATAACTTTTGGCTACTGTCTTGCTGAGCTAGACGTGAGTGGCCAAGGCACACAAAAGATCAAAACCGTATTCAGTGTTAGTTCTCCATCCCCCAAGATTGCTGAGGCAAAGTCGGGGCGCTTGTTTGATATGCATTTGACTCTGTAGCCTGCCTAGGTCAGCTTGCCTTGTCTTCCCCCCCCCTGAAGACTATATAAAGAACAGTTCTTTGAATAAATGCTCTCTTTCGCCCGATAGGAGAACCGTGAGTTCTGTCTTTACTCTCTGCGTCTCCCTCTCCTGCCCCCTTTTTCTCTCCCTCCCTCAGGAGAAGGACCCGGGACGATTCTCCGCCCTGCCGGCCGCCCTAACCTGAGGTAGAGGCGGACCCCGGGTCCCACTCTACGGGTCCCACTCTACGGGTCCCGCTCTACGTGGGGCTCGGGGGCCCGCGAGTGTCGCTGCAGCCCAGAGTGGAAGCGGAGGGACTAGCGGACTTGTGTTCCGGGTCCCGCGGGTTAAGACTCCCGCCAGGGGAACAACTATGACGAGCGAACGAGTGTTCCGGGGCTGCGGGTTACGACAATGGGATATTTGTCTTTCTCTGATTTATTTCGCTTAACATAGTCTCCTCTATTCCATCCATGTTGTCACAAATAACAAGATCTCATTTTTTATGGCTGAGTAGTATTCCATTGTACATATATACCACATCTCCTTTATCCATTCATCTGTTGGTCACTTGAGTTGCTTCCATAACTTGGCTATTGTAAATATTATTACAGTAAATATAGGGGTACATATATCTTTTCAAATAAATGTTTCTTTTTCTTTCAGTAAATACCTAGTATTGGAATTGCTGGATCATACTGTATTTTTT
>NW_021865321.1:0-875 GCF_006229205.1 Suricata suricatta | reverse complement strand
GTGGACTTCTTTGCCCGAGTTGGGGAAATGTTACCCAGGGCACCGAACAGAGAGCATTTGTATTAAGAGCAGATACTGTCATATCTGCACAATAATTTCTTGGAACCTAAATTCTCTGTAATAACTTCTAAACCTATGGTACCTATGGGAGAACAGGGTATAAAGAAAACGAATGTGGTGCTATAGGAAATTTCTAAATACCATTACTGCTGATTCTGAGTGACAAAGTGATTATAAGGTAATGGCCACAAAACTGCCTAGGGAATCACATCCGCGCCTCACTCTTGCCTGTCTCTGGTTACTTTCTCTGTGGGCTGATACAGTGTGGTTGAGAGAGGAACCTCCTCTCTCCCCTTCCAGGTCAGGGAGTCTCCCTTTTTTTTTTCTTGGTGGTTTGTCTATCATTTGTGTTGCAACATTTATCCTTTATTTTACCTATAAGTGAGAGCACTAGCAGAAGTTGGATGAGTATCAATTAACACAAAACTCCTTGATAACTTATGACTTTTTTCTAATGTGCTTTTAAAATGTAACATAGATGTTGCATGGCTAAAATTGCTTTTAATTTTAATTGCCTTTAGAAATTGTTTTTAAAATTAAAAATTGTTTTAAAAATTGTTTTTCTGACCTTAGCTAACTATTAGGATCAACCTGAAAAAATAATCTATAAGTAATATTTAAATAAACACAGTGTCCTGCTGTATGCTGGGCATTGTACTAAGTTTATTGTGCTCATTGTCTCTTCTCCTTAGAAACCTTCTCCAGGCTAGACCTACCTATCTTATAAATAAGGAAACAAAGACCCAAGGAAGCTAAATTGGGCAACAAAAGCCCCCCATATACAGGGAGTAGCTTATGAACCTTACAGTCATATA
>NW_021865320.1:0-875 GCF_006229205.1 Suricata suricatta | reverse complement strand
AAATGTGGGAATGGATGTTAACTAAACTCATTATGGGAATCACTTCATTATATAAGCATTAAATCATGTTGTACACCTGAAACTAAGGTAATGTTATATGTCAATTATATCTCAATAAAAACAAAGAAAAACAACACACACACACACACACACACACACCTTTTATATAAGTTTAACAAAGTATGTTTCTGATAACAAGAGCTATTTGCACACCTTAAGACTGATGACAGAAATCAAAGTAAAACTAAAAAAATAAAACATATCTGAGCTTTTTAAATGTGAAGAATCAATGTTTGTGGAATGTCAATTTTTGTCAAACTAGTCTATAAATTTAATAGTTTCAATCAAAATCTCTACAAGCATTTAAAAACAATTTGCTTAGGTTTTTGGTAAAAAGACTAACAAATGAATTTTAAAATTTCTATGGAAAGGAAAGGAACTAGAAGGGCAAAAACAATTTTGTAAAAAGAAGCACAAAGTCAGAGAATGGGAAGTTCATGAATTAATTAATGATTTACTAAAAATTATAGTAATCAGCATGATGTGGGATTTTTGAAAGTATAGACACAAAATCAGTGTAACAGGATAGAAAGTCCAGAAACAAACTTATGGTCAATTGATTTTCTACAAAGTTCAAAAAGTAATTTAATGGAGAATGGAGTCATCAAAAAATGATGCTAGAGCAAATGGATATCAATATGCAAAATGATGATTCTTATAAAAATTAACTCAATATGAATCACTGACCTAAGTAAGTAACTAAAATTCTTACAATTTCCAGATGAAAAATACAGGGAAAAGTTCATTGTTTGAGCCACGATGCCTTAGATATGAAAAACATGGATTTTTATTTTTAGAAAAAAATAGTTTGGACA
>NW_021865319.1:0-875 GCF_006229205.1 Suricata suricatta | reverse complement strand
AGAACCTCAACAGATTGCCTTTTGACTGGCCCACCAAACCATAAAACAGGTCCTACCCTTAATCCTTCAGGCCCAGACTTCTGGGTTTAATCACAGAAAACACCTGATTACTTTCATGGCATCTATGGACTAAGCATGGACCTACCCTGCTGCCTCTGGGATTCTGGACCAAACATCTGTCCCATACAGCAGCCTGGGTCATGCCGCTTGAGTGCTACATCTTGATAGTCTGATGGGACCCCCTTAAAGACAGAGGCACTCACTGGGACACAACCTATACTACTTGGCACACAAGTCCTCATCTTGCTTTGGGTCCAGGATTCAATCCAGCAGGGGGTTGGCATGACCAATCATGACTTACTGTTAAAATAGAAATATTAAAATTGAATTTGTATCTTCAGGAAGAGCTAAACTTGTCAAGAGCTTTTTTAGGTGATAAGAGAATGTGGTTTCCCCCTGTTGAGTCCCTGGCTCACCGGCGCTGAGGCACATCTAGCGGTACTCCCCACTGCTGGCCCCTAGCAATTTGGGAAGCACCCTGGGACCATCTGTCTGACTTGGAAAAGTAGCTGGTGTGGTATTCTTTCCACCATTATACACATGGCAGCCCACAGAAAGACTGCACTATATCATCTTATAGAAGTACATGTCTAGTTGACAAAGGTTTTCTGGGCTCAGCTCAGGTGGAAGTGTGCCTGGCCCTATAACAGGCCATAAGAATGAAGCTGCTAAATTTATACATTTTTGTTGACTTCTGGGCTTAGTCTCATCTGGACAATGACAAAAGGATAATTTTTTAATGCAGTGAAAGACTAGGTTGCCTCCATTTGGGAAAAAAGTCAACTCACACATGCCAATTATGGTCACTAATATCT
>NW_021865318.1:0-875 GCF_006229205.1 Suricata suricatta | reverse complement strand
GACACGTGACCACAACTCGGACAGCTCAGACCCGGGAGTTTATGGCCTCTCACTCCTGGAGGCCGCCAGTGGGAGCTCCAGGTATTGGCTGGTTCTTTATGGAGGCTGGGAGAGAAGGTCTACCCCATGCCTCCTCTCTGGGGGCTAAGAGGGAAGGTCTACCCCGGGCCTCTCTCTCTGGCTTGGGGATAGCTGTCTCCATTTTCACACGGCATTCTCCCCACATACATGTCTTTGTCCACGTTTCCCCTTTTCATAAGGACACCAGTCATGTTGCATTGGGGGGGCCCACTCTACTGCATTATAACCTCATCTTAATGAACTACCTTTGCAATGACCCTCTGGCCAAATCGGGTCACATTTTGAGGTTCTGGGGGTTAGGACATTGACATGTGACTGCTTTAGAACTGGGTCCGAGTCCTTGGTCCGTGAATTATGGTAAGGATAATGAGGCATCAGTAGAGTGGCATCCTTCATGTTGAACTTGAGGCTGCCATCTCGAGGAGGCTGTGGGTACGGCATGTGGATAAATCATCACACGTGGGCTTGGGCCATCAATGGGACCTTTGCGTTGCTGGTATTTAAGCATAACTGATTTGGATCACTAGCCAAACCAGAACTAGAGTTCTCCTGGAGGGCAGATTCTACAACATGCTTCTTTTCACCTTCCACAGAGCTACTCAGCCTTCCCTCCATCCAGCCACTCACGCATCCATCTTTGTTTTAGTCAACAAATACCTTAGTGTTTACTGAATTTCCAATATACATGCCTGGCACTGAGGTAGGCATTAGAGAGAGATTGATGAACCAAATCTGACATGATCATTATTCTGGGAAACCTTACAGTCTAATCAGGCAGAGGAGCGTTAATCAAA
>NW_021865317.1:0-875 GCF_006229205.1 Suricata suricatta | reverse complement strand
AAATGTTTATTTATTTATTTTGAGAGAGAATGAGTGGAGGAAGGGCAGAGAGGGGGAGAGAGACAATCCGTGCTGTCAGCACAGAGTTCGATGGGGGGGCTCAATCCCACGGCCCTGGGATCATGACCTGCGCCGAAATCAAGAGTTGGATGCTTAGCCAACTGAGCCACTCAGGGTCCCCAAGGCCACTCTAATTCTTAAAGAGCACTTCTTACCCTGCACCTCAGTGACTGGCTGCCCACCTAGCCCTGTCTTGCACAGTGCCACAGTTGCTGGGATGGAATTGAATTGATTTGGATTGACTGAAATGGGTCTTGTTTGGGGCAGAACTGGTGCCCTTGTAAGTATGGGGTGAAGGCAATTGGGGCTGGAAGGAAGAAACTCAGCGGCCCTCTCTGCCTCTCGTCTTGCAATTCAGGTTCTTCTGCCTGGAAGGCTTAGGACTTCCTTTAGGGCCTCCACACACTGGTGAACTTCTGGAGGCCCCAAAGGATACAAATACAACACTGCCAATCTCGAGACCACCCCCATGATGGCGGGGTGTCCCGTGATGGGCTGCTCCAGAGCAGAGCAGTGGAAGCAACAGGAAGCTACTTTCCAGCCACCTACAAAGTTCCCGTGTCAAGAGAAGGAGCAGTATCCTTCACCCCTTCCCTGCCAAATATTTCCTGAGTACCAGGTCAAGCACAGAACCATAAATGGACAAGGCTCTTTCCCAGTTAAAAAGACAAGGAAATAGTATCTGGGAGAAAAAAGACAAGTGAGAGATCAATCATGAAATGAGCTTTGGCTCAGGGCAGGGGCTGTGCTGAAGGGTAGCTGCAACTGGACTTTTCTGTCCAAACAAGTCATCTGTCCAGACTTGGGGAGCCGCC
>NW_021865316.1:0-875 GCF_006229205.1 Suricata suricatta | reverse complement strand
TTAATTAATTAATTAATTAATGTTTTAATCCTCATTATAACCCTATATCCAAGCTTTTCAAATTATCTCCTTTTTCAGAGGAGGAAATGGAAGCATATAGAGGTTGTAAATAACTTGCCTAAAGTTTCAGGACTAGTAAGTGATATATTTAAACTCAAGCAACCTGTTTCTAGAGCCCATGAAAAACCTTGCTGCTTTTCCAGGGAAACCACAGATCTTAAGTTCTCATCCCCAATATCAAACATTTAGTGGGTCTGCAGAAATCAGTGTTGAAATGACTATTAAAGTTTGCTTGCTTGTTTGTTTTGAATAAAGTATGTCCTTCGTATCTTAGCTACAGCTAAGTATATGATTACTTTTCTCTTGTGACAAGAAAAACCTTGTTCTTTGTGAACATTATGATCTATAGAGGGTATTTTTCTTACAGTAATTCTACAGTAACTTCACTGTGGTCCATCCTTTGAGTTTTAAGGCTTTATTTTGCATCCTTTCTCATAAGCCTTTTTTTTCTCCTGGAAATCTTGGTTCATACTGACTTTCCCACACCTGAGCATTCCACATTCACACACGTAGAATCTCTATAAAGCTAGTTGCATCCGTCCTTCATAAAATTCTTGGAGCAACCTCCCCTCCCCATAACACACATATTTCGCCTGAGGTTGTTTGACTTCAGTTGAGCACAAAATGCAAAGAAGCCTGCCACGTCACTGGAAGAATTGAAATTGATGCTACCTCACTTGAGTTTCTCTTTCTGTTCCATCTCACATTCAGCTGTCAGGAATCTCTCTTGAGTATTAGGCAGGCAGCTTTATTGATTTCCATTTTCCTACCACAGAAAAATGAATGTATCATCTTCCTTCCCAGGCCTCCTTGAC
>NW_021865315.1:0-1750 GCF_006229205.1 Suricata suricatta | reverse complement strand
CAGGGTCAGAGAGAGAAGGAGACACAGAATCTGAAGCAGGCTCCAGGCTCCGAGCTGTCAGCACAGAGCCTGATGCAGGGCTCAAACCCACGAACCGTGAGATCATGACCTGAGCCAAAGTCAGATGCTTAACTGACTGAGCTGCCTAGAAGTCCCAATAAATAAACTTAAAAAATAAGCTTATTTTATTTTTTTGAGAGACAGAGAGCTAGAGAGAGTGTGTGTGTACAAGTAGAGGAGGGGTAGAGAGAGGGGGAGAGAATCTTAAGCAGGCTCCATGCCCTGCTCAGAGCTAAACTCTGGGGTTGATCTTGTGACTCTGGGATCATGCCCTGAGAGGAAATCAAGAGTTGGTCACCCAACCAACTAAACCACCCAGGCGCCCCCCAAAGAAGCCCATTTTAGATTCATTTTAGATTTACAGAAACATTATGAAGATGGCACAGAGTTCCGATAGATTCTACCTTCAATTTCCCCTGTTATTAACACCTTACATTAGTAAAATACATTTGTTACAACTGGCATACTTATATTGACACATTGTAAACTAAAATCCTTATTTTTTCAGATGTTTAGTTTTTACCTAATGTTGCCCCCTCCCCCCCTTTTTGGTAGGTCCCATCCAGGATACTACATTATGTTTAGTTAGGTCTCCTTAGGCATCTCCTAGCTGTGACAGGTTTTCCTTGTTTTTGATGACCTTGATGGTTCTGAGGAATACTCATCAGATATTTCTTGAATTGAGATTCTGATCTTTTCCTCATGATTACACTGGGCTTATAGGCTTTGGCAAGGACGACCGCAGAGGTCAAGTCCATTCTGGTCACATCAAGGATACATATTATTAACACAATTTAGGATTGTTGATGTTGACCTTGACTACCTGGCTGGGATAATGTTTATTGGGGGTCTCTTCCATAGAGTTGCTCTTTCTCCCCTCTTCATGTAGAGTTCTGTGGAAGAAAATCGCTGTTCACAGCTCATACTTAAACTGGGAATATAACTCCTGCTTCTTATTTCCAAAAATTATTTGGAATTCTTCTGCATGGGAGATTTGTCTCTTGTCATTCATTCATTTCTTATACTAGTATGGACACCTAAATATTTATTTTATATTTGGGGTTATACTCAAAAAGTACTTTATTTTGTTGCTCAAATTATTCCAGATTTGGCTCCCATGACCTTGTGACATACTTCCGTCATTTTATTATTATTGTTTTTTTTAAAGTGCTTTCATACCTCCTGGGGCCATACAGTGCTCTGGAATCACGTGTACAGCCCTTGCCCTAGCTGCCTTAGTCCCAGAGCCAGTCTCTTCCCCAAGGAATCCTGCTTCCTTGTCCTGGGGAACAATAGTAGAAACCAAGAGCTGGGCACTGGGAGTGCTCACTGCCACTGAGGTGTCATTGCTTCTAGGTCCTCTCAGTTGGCAGATCAAGAAAATAGATGTTTGCATACTAATTTGTGAATATGCACATTTCTATAGATGTTGCTGTGTGTGGCCATCTGTTCCTAGATTAAGCTAAAGAGGACTTCATACTGACCTCTCCATCTCTAAGCCATTACCACATGAATCAGTCTAGTCTCCTCTCCCGGCTCATCTATCTGTAGCCTATGCTGGGACTCCAGCAGCGAGAAACCTGGCTCCTACCACCTGCTACTCACTTATTAATTGTTCTATTCCTCTGCCCCATGCATGGTGGTTTCAGAGCCGTTACCCCATATCCCCGTGGGAAGTACACTTTCTCAA
>NW_021865314.1:0-875 GCF_006229205.1 Suricata suricatta | reverse complement strand
AGTCTCAATTTAGAGAAAACTTTACTTTGTTGAAGAAATTGTTCTTCAATTATTTAAAGCAAAACTAGTTTCAAACAGACTTTGGGTTTTTATAATCACTGATATGTTTTAAAAATATATCTTTTTAAAATAATCTTGAAAAAATAAATATTAAGAGAAATCTAAATGGCTTTTTTCTAAAATAAATACCACATTCCATTCAGAAATAAGAGCTTTTAAAAAATGTGCTTTAAAGGTCCAGTTGCAGACTTATTGAGTGAATGAATTTATCTCCAAATAAAATCTATTGTTAAATATAATGGAAATAGAGAATCTATGTCTCAATAAGACAACATGTAAGAAAACTGTCATTTACTGAAGTTTATGATAATATTTACGCATTCTTTTTACATGGTTCCTACTTAACAATGTAGGATTTTTAAGTTTTAGTGTCAGGGAAAAATACCATTTGGAAAGCTTTGAAAACTGTCTTCATCTTCTCCAGAGAAGAATATGTGGAATGTTCACACTACTAAGTAGTTTATCTGATTTGCATTCCCAACCACTCAGTGATTTTGCCTAAACTTAAAGTGACGATATTCCTTATGAAACAGTGACAAAGCTTGTTGTCACAAAAACAACACTGTGCTTATAAGCAGTCTGAGCTACTAGAAAAATATTCTCTGAATCTTTGCAGAGTAAAAACATGAAGAAAACTAAGTTTTGCTTTTTTTTTTTTACTGCACATACTTGTGTATTTACAAAATGGGTTTTATTAGTTTCAGAACACTTTAATATTATTAATTTTATTAATATTACTGATTTCTCCTCCAGGTTATCACACAGTAATTTGTCTTCCTGCAACTTCTTTCCAAATGATTGTTGATATCATGTTA
>NW_021865313.1:0-875 GCF_006229205.1 Suricata suricatta | reverse complement strand
TTTGATTTCTGTGTCTTTCTCCAGTTTAGGAAAGTTTTCTGCTATGATTTGCTTATAAAAATCTACCCCTTTTTCTCTCTCTTCATCTTCTGGGACCCCTAGAATTCAGATGATATTCGTTTTTATTGAGTCACGGAGTTCTCTAATTCTTATATTGTGCTCTTTTGCCTTAGTTCCCCTCTTTTTCGGTTTTTTCTTTTTTTGCTTCGTTTTCTCCATAAGTTTGTCTTCTATATTGTTGATTTGCTGGTCTTTTTCATCCATCCTTGCCACTGTAGTGTTCATTTAAGATTGCATCTCAGTTATATCATTTCTAATTCTATCCTGACTAGATTTTACTTCTTTTATCTCTGCAGAAAGAGATTCTGTGCTTTTTTTCAACCCCCAGCTAGTATTTTTATTGTCATTCTAAATTATGGTTCAGACATTTTGCTTATATCTGTGTTGATTAAGTCCCTGGATGTTGTTTCTTCCTGTTTTTTTCTTTTGGGGTGAATTTCTTTATTTTGTCATTTTTGAGGAAGAAAAAGAATTAATAAAATTTAAAATAAAATAAAAAAATTAAAAACAACACACACACACACACACACACACACACACACACAACCAAATAAAAGAAGCTAGGTCCTACATGTGTGTTTTGGTCTGGTTGTTGAAGGACGTTTGATACAATAGAGGAAAAAGGGAAAGAAAAGAAAAGGAAAAAGGGGGGAAAAGTAAGAAAATGTAAAAAATTTAAAAAATGTATACAATAAAATAGAACAAAATGAAGTGAAGAAAGTAGACTAAAAAGCTACAATAAATAATGAAAATGTAGTGGAAAAAATTAAAGAAAAATCTTTTTTATAAAAATGGAAAATAAAAATAAATGTTTT
>NW_021865312.1:0-875 GCF_006229205.1 Suricata suricatta | reverse complement strand
CTCTCTCTCTCTTACTCACTCCCTCTCTCTCTCAAAAATAATAAACATTAAAACATTTTTTAAATGAAGGAAATTCTGGGGCACCTGGGTGGCTCAGCCAACTGAATGTCTGACTCTTGATTTCTGCTCAGGTCACAATCTCATGGTTGGTCAGAGAGAGCCATATATTGGGTTCTGCACTGACAGTGTGGAACCTGTTTGGGATTCTCTTTCTCTCAAAATAAATACATTTTTTTTAAAAAAGGAAGGAAATTCTGATATATACTACCACAAGACTAAACCTTGAGGACATTATGCTAAGTGAATGAGGAAGTCACAAAAAGGCAAATATTCTATTACTCTACTTATATAAAGGACATAGTCAAAATCAGATAGAAAACAGAATTGTGGTTGCAAGGAGCTGTGATACAGTGATAAAGAAACTTACTGTTTAATAAACATAGTTTCAGTTTTACAAGATATAAAATATTCCGGAGATCGATGGCAGAGATGATCACACGTTATGAATGTATTTAATACCACTTAAAAATGGTTAAGTTGGTAAATTTTCTGTTTATACATATTCAACCACAAGTTAAAAATTGGGGGGAAACACATTTAGTACTTATGTTATGTAGGTATCTTCTTAGGCTTACAAAGATAAACAACAAAAATCCCTCAGATTTTTACTGTCTAATGGAGGAGACATTACAGAACAGAAGTATCGGAGGGGAAACTACAGAGGTACTTCTATAAGTTTTGTGGGTTATGATCTGAAAGCAACATCTTCTCCAGGACAGAACTTTTGTCATCTGGTGCTGCCTGTTGTGTAATATCTGGAGATAGTTCTTTCCTGCCTTTTGTTGGGTTTCCTTGTTCTTTCAGAGGTGAAGGCA
>NW_021865311.1:0-875 GCF_006229205.1 Suricata suricatta | reverse complement strand
AACCATGAGATCATGACCTGAGCCAAAGCCAGACGCTCAACTGACTGAGCCACACAGGTGCCCCTAAACGACAGATTTAAAACACAAAACAGATTTAAAACATAAAAACAAAAAAGTGGGGTTTTTTTTTTTAAATGCAGAGTATTTTCCAATTTTCTCTTCTCTCTCTCACATCCTCTACCTTGATTCAGCTTATGGTCATGTCTCTCCCTTCATTAATAAATAAATATAAAAAAAAGTCATGTGAACCATCCAGCCAGCTGTTCAAGCCCAATAGCTAAGAGCTACCCATCATTTCTCAACATTACTCCCCTCACACTGAATCCATTGGCAAATCTTATTGGCTCACCTTCTAAAATATATCCCACATTCATCCACATCACTCTACCTCCACTGCAACTGCCCTATTCCAAGCCACCATCATCACCTACAAAGATGACTAAAACCACCATCCAGTGCTCTTGTTTCCATCCTCGCCTTCCTAGAGTCCTTTCACTTCCCGGCCACCTTAGTAAGCTTTAAAAAATGCACATCAGACACAAATGGATACCACTCTGTACTCACAGGAAGAGCTGAAATCTCAAAGAGCAACAAAACTAAGTAAGAATGTGGAGCAGCTGGAATATTGCTGCACCTCTGAAGGGAGTAGAACTGGTGTAACTTTGAAAAACAGTAGAAAACTTAGAAACCAGCATCTACTAACATTGAAACTATGCCTGTGCCTGTGATCTAGCAATTCTACTCCAGTATATGCCCAGCAGAAATGCACACATATGTGCATTAAATGATAACATACAAGAGGGACTCCTGGCTGGCTCAGTTGACAGAGTATCTGACTCCTGATCTTGGGGTTGTGGGTTTGAGCCCACATATGC
>NW_021865310.1:0-875 GCF_006229205.1 Suricata suricatta | reverse complement strand
GATTCTGGATATTAATCCCTTATCAGATATGTGACATGCAGTTATTCTCTCTTACTCTGTGGTTGCCTTGTTACCATGTTGATGGTGTCCTTTGATGCACAGAAGTTATTAATTTTGATAAAGTCCTATGTACCAAGTTTTTATATTTATCATGTCTTTGGTGTCATATCCAAAGAAAATCATTGTCAAATCCAGGGTCCTGAAAGCTTTTCTCCTGTGTTTTCTTGTAGGAGTTTTTATAGTTTTAGCTCTTAAGTTTAAGTCTTTGATATCTTTTGAGTTGAATTTTGTATATGGTGTTAGAGTAATGATCCAGCCTCATTCTTTTGTGTGTGAATATCACATTTACCCAGTACCGTTTGTTGAAAAGACAGTGCTTTCCCCATTGAATGATCTTGGCATGCCTGTCAAAAATCGTTTGATCATATATGGGAGAGTTTATTTCTGGTCTTTCTGTTCAATTCTATTGGTCTATGTGTCTGTCTTTATGCCGCTGACTGGACTAATTTTGTTTACAAATAATTTTCCTGATACACTTTAGTTCTTTGTGTTTTCCTTTAGCTTTCTGAGCATATTTAAGAAAATTACTTTAGTCTGTGCCTAGAACACATACAATGCTTGTGTTTCTTCAGGGATGTTTTCTGCCACATTTACTTAAATTACTTCCTCTAAATGGGCCATATTTTCCTGTTTCTCTGTATGCCTTGTGATTTCTGTTGTTCTGTTGTTGCTGTTGAAAACTGGTCATTTATAGAAGCAGCCACATTTTCCATTTTTTGCATATTGGTTTTGTGCCAAGGAAATCTTTTGCTAATTAGCAGGGTCTTGGTCTTGAGCCTTAGGAATAACCTAGGGAGACACCTTAAAGTCTTTTT
>NW_021865309.1:0-875 GCF_006229205.1 Suricata suricatta | reverse complement strand
GCGCCCCTATTTTTATTTTAATTTATTATTGAGACAGAGAGAAGCAGAGCATGAGTGTGGGAGGGACTGAGGGAGAGGGAGACACAGAATCTGAAGCAGGCTCCAGGCTCTGAGCTGTCAGCACAGAACCCCACACGGGGCTTGAACCCATGGACCGTGAGATCATAACTTGAGCCGAAGTTGGTGCTTAACCGACTGAGCCACCCAGGCGCCCTGACTTTTCTTTTTTTTAATTTTTTAGAGATTTTATTTTTTTTTAATTTTTTGTTTAAGTTTATTTACTTATTCTGAGAGAGACAGAGACAGCAAAGAAGGGCAAAGAAGAGGAGAGAGGGAGAGAATCCCAAGCAGGCTCCCCACTGTCAGCAGACCTTATGCAGGGCTCAAGGCCAAGAAATCATGAGATCAAGACCTGAGCTGAAACCAAGAGTCATATGCTTAACTGACTGAGCCACTCAGGTGCCCTAAGTAATCTCTACATCTAACGTGGAGGTCAAGTTCATGACTCTGAGATCAAGAGTTGCATGCTTTACTGACTGAGCCAGCCAGCTGCCCCTACATCCTTGACTTGTAAGTGTAGATTACTTGAATTGTAGTATTTCTTTATATATTCTGTTTTATTTTCAACATTTTATTTATGGGGGTGTCTGGGTGACTCAGTCAGTCAGGCATGCAACTCTTGATTTCGGGTCAGGTCGTAATCTCACAGTCATGAGATTGAGCCTCACCTTGGGCTCTGTGCTGGGTTGAAGCCTGTTTAGGATTCTCTCTCTCCACCCCTCCTCTGCTTGTGTTCTCTCTCAAAATAATACTTTTCTGTAGATTTTACCACAATTTTATTTTTTAACATTTATTTATTTTGAGAGAGAGAGAGA
>NW_021865308.1:0-875 GCF_006229205.1 Suricata suricatta | reverse complement strand
TTTTTTTTTTGTACCTTTATATGTTAGAGTATCTGAACCTTGAGGAAATGTGTCTTGTGTCTCTGTTTTTATATTATTTTTTTCATTTGTTATTTATTTATTAACTTTTTTTAATGTTTCTTTACTTTTGAGAGAGAAAGAGCAGGGGAGGGGCAGAGAGAGAGTGGGAGATCAGGGTCTAGAGTCAGATGAGGATTTTAGTCCCTTCAACAATGATGAGCTGTGTGACCTTGGGCAAATCCTCAAGTTCATTTTTTGAGTATAGTTTCTGTGATCAGGAATCTGGAAGTGCCTTTGGGGGAGTCCTAGTGTAAGGCTGCTCCTAAGACTACAGTCAAGATGTTGGTCAGCACAGTCATCTAAAGGCCTAATATGTTGTTGGGGGCTCCCTCATATAGCTGGCCAGTTGGTGCTGGCTGTTGGCCTCAGTGGACTTTTCCAGAGAGCTAACATGGTAGCTTTGACAGAGTAATGTTCTATCACATTTGGTTAGAACAATGGTAGGGGTCATATCATTCAACCTAATAGACCAAACTGGATTTATATTTCAACATGTAAATAATGCAAGGTATATTAAAATTTTCTTTTTGTAGTGATAGTAACAAACTACCATTCTTGACTGTGTGTGGGAGGCTTCTGGGCATTGGGGCTTGTGGTTTTCTCAGACGGTAGGCTCGCTTTGACATTTTATAGAAAACTTTAAATGTTTATTCTGAAACATTAGTCTTTCACTGATCATGTTTATTTATGAGTTCTCCAGAGGCTATGCTTTTGAGCTTGAATTTTTATATACCAAGTGAAACCGAAATAATTTTAGGGGAGAATTAATTTTATAAAAAATTATGCATGAATTTGTTAGAATGGACATTCAAGAC
>NW_021865307.1:0-875 GCF_006229205.1 Suricata suricatta | reverse complement strand
AACTCATGGTGAGATCATGACCTGAGCTGAAACCAAGAGTCAGAAGCATAACTGAGCCATCCAGGCACCTCAGCATTATCGTACAAAGTTGAACGTCCAGATACCCAAAAATCCCCAACGTCCACTGCTCCACATACAACAGGGAGAAATCCTTGCACACATGCCCTGAAGGTCAAGCGCAAGCAAGCACACAGTACTAGGCAGCACTGCTCCCAGCCAAAGGATTAGACAATCCAAATGCTCATCATCAGGGTAAGGAACTGGTGACACGTTCACACCATAGTGTTACACACCTTTGGAAATGAACGCACCACAGTTAAGCACAACAGGGATCACTTTTGGAACATTAATGAGCCAAAATAATGGAGCGCCTGGGTGGCTCAGTCAGTTGAGCGTCTGTAGGTCATGATCTCACAGCTTGTGAGTTCGAGCCCCGCATCGGACTCTGTGTTGACAGCTCGGAGCCTGGAACCTGCTTCATGTTCTGTGTCTGCTTCTCTCTCTGCCCCTCCCCCACTTGTGCTCTGTCTCTCTGTCTCTCAAAAGTAATGTTAAAAAAAAACATTTTTTTTAATGAGCCAAAATAAACCCAACTGCAGAAGGCTACATACAACATACTTTTTAGGATATATAAAAATAAAAACAAATGGCACTAAAGATACCATATACATTTTTCAAGTAATTCTTAGAATTTGTATTATTATTCATAAAAAAAGCAAGGGAATGATGAACTCAAACTTCAGGAATTAATGGTGACCTGAAAGGAGGTGGTTACGGAATTGGAGAACACACAAGTCGGGAGGCTACTAGTGGTGATACTATCTTTCCAAGGCCTAGGGATGAGTTCATGCCTGTCCATCTTATTATCATCTTTA
>NW_021865306.1:0-875 GCF_006229205.1 Suricata suricatta | reverse complement strand
CCAAAGAGACAATATAAGCAATCCTCAAGTGTTTACTGCAAACCTAAGTTTACTTGAAACACATCAACATAAAATAGTGCCAAAACCTAGAATGTAAAGAGCTTTATAAAAAATGAAAGCAACAAGTGCAAATACAAACATAACCCTTCTCTTTATTTTCCTTCTTAAACCAGTGTGTTCCTACATTACATATTGAACACATTTATAGAAATGTTATGAGTACATCGAAACTAGAGAGAGTTAGATTATGCTAAAAGAAAGAGGGGCGCTACACATATTAAATGAAAGAAAACCTGTGGTTGGTCCTTGATAAAATAAAATTATTATTTTCTTTATTGAATAATTAGGGTGGGTACCTGTTGTATTTTATAAAACCTAACATCATAGTTAATAGTGAAATGCTCTATTTTTTTTTAAACAAGGCCCAATATGCCATATGTTAGGGATGGAGAGATCAAGAATAATGATAAACATTCATATAAATCTTACCCAATCAAAATATAAAACATTACCACCCAGGATCCCCAAAGATCCCAGGTATCCATTCCCAATCCTAACTTTTTTCATTCCCCTAGAGGTAACCATCCTAATTTTTGTGACTATGATTTTCTTGCTTTTCTTTATAGTTTTACCACTAATATCAGCATCCCTTACAATATTGTTTCACTTTGCCTGGTTTTGAACTCGGTACCAAAAGATTCATACTATGCATGTCTGGATTTAACTTATTTATTTCCATTGGCATTATAGTTATGAAGAGCTATGGTTCATTCAGTTTCATTGCTGCATGATTATACCATAACTTTTTATCCATTCTACTATTTGAAGGACATTGGAATTATTTGTAGTTTGGGGCTGTTAAAATAATTCTTATA
>NW_021865305.1:0-875 GCF_006229205.1 Suricata suricatta | reverse complement strand
GGCTCTTCACTTGTAAGGAAATCTCTTAGATTTTTTCTAGCTCTTAAATGGTATATTTCCAAACTCTATATTTAAAGGAAACTAAGAAACATTATTAGAAAGGCAATAAGCAAAATTAAAGGAGGGAGGGAAATGGTTTGATGAATTGTTTAGCCTGGAATATCAAGGCAGAAGGACACGATGACTGTCCCTGATGGTGTTCTTCCATTTTCAAAGTCCCCAAAGAAAGCCCAAAGAAAGTGGGCTTGCTGCAGTGTGTAGGATCAAGGAAGCAATGAATCCTTTATCCTTGGACTGAAGAATTAAGCTCTGAGTACAACTAGTTCTCCAGGGCTCCTTGGACTTTCCATCTAAGGTACCCCTAACACATGACAAGAATGAAAGCCCACCCCAAAAAGAACCAAGGACACAGGGTCAGGATACTGGCAGTAAAATCAAAAAGACTTTAAAATCTCCTGATTCGTTGTAAACTCTGAAATACTATTGAAATCCCATTCCATAATATTCAGATGTTTGTCTTAATTATAAGCCATATTTTTAATTGTCAAACCTAGAAGATGCCCTTTGTTTGTCCTGTGGCTCCCATACTCGCAGTACTCTCTCTGGAATACCTCTCAGTGCACCCCAGTGTACCCCAGTGTGGGAACCAACAACCAGTAGAGAAATAAGACCAGGCCACTCATAGGCTGGGCAGAATCCTATGGGGATAAGGACAGAAAGGAAAGCTCAGAGGCAAAATGATAACTGGGTCCTCTCCCAGGAGGAGTTTGAGAAGTTATTTCCCCTGTGGTAGCCAGTTGCACCTCTCAAGCTCATGCTCACACAGCTTGTCCTCAGAAGCAAATCCAATAGTGTCCTTTGGGGTTTGAAGGAAC
>NW_021865304.1:0-1751 GCF_006229205.1 Suricata suricatta | reverse complement strand
TCTTTGGGAATCACAGTTCACCCAGTATCTATCACTTGCCTTCCCTACACTTATGGTAGCATCACAACTCTTGAAGTTAGCGTATGATTCTTGGGTACCATGTTTAGTGGACCAATTTAAATCCCTAACTATGACAAATTCTGAACTGTAAGAAAGAAAATTTGATAAAGTATTTTGATATTCAGAGCAATAACAGATATCAGGACAGTGAGAATTTTCTGAATTTGTTTTTCAGTTGCCCTGTAAATCTGGTTTTCCAAGCACACTGTACCTTTGCCAGGGTCCTAATAGAAGCCCCGTTAAGGATAGCAATGGATGTTCTATGATTACTTATGTACATTCTTGGTTAAACTGAGGAATACTTTTTTTTTAAAGGAAGAGTTTCAATTCTTTAAAATTGTTTTTTACTGTTTTTATTTATTTTTGAGAGAGAGACAGCATGAGCAGGGGAGGGTTAGAGAGAGAGGGAGATACAGAATCTGAAGACAGGTTCCAGGCTCTGCACTGTCATCACAGAACCCAACATGGGGCTCGAACCCACAAACCATGAGATCATGACCTGAGCCAAAGCCGGACGCTTAACCAACTGAGCCACCCAGGTGCCCCAAGAGTTTCAATTATTTAACAAATGTTTTATGCTACAAAAAACATATATATATATAAGTGATTTAGTATAAATAAATCTAGAGGAAGAGAAAATCTCCTTTGTAAAGGTATGGGTACTGTATAATATTTTGTTTGATATATGAGTATGGCTTTCTTTTTCCTCTCTTCATTTTTGACTAGTTAAAATCAATCTTAATATATTTAGATCTCTGACCATGCATAATGGCTTTTATCTGAGTTATCATCTTTATAATGTGATTAAAACCATTCTTCATATTGTATATATTTCAGGAAAATTAATAAAAATAAGTGGGATGGTTACTTTATAGAAATGGTAGCATACACGTGTGTGTGTGTCTGTGTGTGTGTAAGGTATAAATAAAGGGCTTTAGGAATTTAATGTAGGTGACTATGCCTTTCAATTTAACTTATTCATTCAAATATTTGTTTTCCAGTTATGAATTCTTATTTCTTTAATTTTGTAGTCTATAATGATAGGACAGTTTTAGAGGTTTTAAGCAGGAGCATGTGAAGAATAACAATGTGGTATAGTGAAAACAACCATGAGTAAAGAAACAGTTCATTTTTGCACCAAACTAGTTGTATGACCTTAGGCAAGTCACTCAACTTTCAGTGTGCTCCGCTTCTGCTTCCAAATAATTTTTTTTCTGATTCTATTAAATGATGCTAATGCCTAAAATAAAAAAGCTTGTGAAAAATAAAAAGCCTATCAACCAGAAAGGCAGAAAGAGCAACTGTAGTGTTTTGGTATATTACTTTCTGATATTTTTAATAGATACATAATTTATTTCTGTGGCATACATTGTAACATAATTTAGTCACACTGTATTTACTGCTTTTTATTCTGAATTTTATCACCATGATATCCTTTGAAAAGCTGATTTGTGGGATACTTGGGTCTCATACATTTGCTCCAGGTCTCAGAGAGTTTGTTGTAGGGATAGACATGTTATTAAAGGAGAAACAGGATGCTCAACTACTCAGATGCGTTTCATGGAAGCCCAAGAAAAGTTGAACAAGCAAAGATCACTGAGCAACTGTGGTTGTGGTTGTAATGCTTGTAACAATTAACATTTATTGAGCTAGTGTGCCAAGTGTGAGGGCTGAGCACCTTACAAACATCT
>NW_021865303.1:0-875 GCF_006229205.1 Suricata suricatta | reverse complement strand
GTCCTTGAGACATTCTAAGGTCTATGATCCACATAAATACTGAGGACATAATAAGTCTCACAACAACAGTAAGTATATTCTTGGACAAAACCACCCTCAATGAATTATACTGTAGGAATACATAGTAAGGAACTGGCATGTCAGTACCCTAGGACCCTTCCTTTAAGCTAAGCAGAAAAAGAGTTATTCTGTAAATACAAAACTTGAAGTGCACCATGATCTCTCCAGCAGGAGTGGCCCAACTGTACACTGCACTTGGGTACAGCTGAAATATTTTATTCATAGGCTACTTGTCATCACAGTAGAACATGACCTCACCATTTGGGTTTGGTCCCTGTAGGCTCATTACAACCCACAGTAATAAACAACTCATCCAAAGTATCTTGTTACATTATAGGCTTAAATTCTTTTTTTCCCCCTCATCTTTTTAGCACAATGGGTAGGTGCATGGAATAACACAAGCTTCCAATTAATTAATGACCGTCCTAGAACAATTCCTTGTGGTTGGGCTGTCTTAGTTGTATGAAAAAAAAATTAGTCTGGTATCATATGAAGAAAACCTGTCCAGAGTCAGGGAAATCCTAGCTCTGCGACCACTACCTTAACATGTGACTTACCAATACATCACTTAATCTAAGGGAAGGTGGCATTAGATGTAGAAAAATGAAGGTCCCTTTCAATTCTAATATTTTATTATCTCCTCCAAGGGGATTTTGAATCATCTTCTTTTAGTATCTTTGGATGCCTCTTCCTGAAGGCATACTTTTGCAAATCTACAAAACTGTTTCCTAACCAACTGTTAGAACACTGTTAGGGAAATACTGTACATACAATATTATCATGTATCTTGAGTTGAACAGCATCCTCCCAAAATT
>NW_021865302.1:0-875 GCF_006229205.1 Suricata suricatta | reverse complement strand
TTTGGTAAGTACACAATCTGAATCCTCCAAAATTTAGCTCCAACAGAAAAATCCGTGTATCTGATTTTCCCACTGATATTTCCAGTTCCTAGAAGTGTGTCTGGCACAGAACACGCTATGGAGAATCAAATAGAAATCTAGCAAGGGTTTAAATATCAGCTTAAAAATATGATAGGTTAAAGGTACTTCATCACAGGATGTGTAAGATAGTATTATAACTTTGCATGCTGTCACAATGCTGGAAACAATTCAAAATTCTTTCCATTCCTGGTTTGGGATTTACATGCAATCCCCTTTGCAATCAAGTATTGTGTCATAATCTTTCATTGCAGGGAATTAGGAGTACATTGTCTTCCAGTAAATACAAAAGAACACCTCCAAATTTATTATATATAAATTTTTGAGGAAATTCAGGGGTTGGGAAGGGAGGAAAGCATGTGTGTATCTAAGTGACAGGTATAAAAGGACCATGAGAATTATCCTTGTGGTACTAGAAATATTCTGTATATTTACTGCATCACTGTCAAAATCCTGGTCGTGATAGTATACCATAGTTTGCAAGAAGTTACTTGGGAGAAAGTGAGGAAAAGGTGTACACGATTTCTTTGCATTATTTTCTAACACTACACCTATTCCTATGGTTTTTGGTGCAGTAGTAAATGGGATCGATTCCTTGATTTCTTTTTTTGCTGCATCACTATTTGTGTACAAAAATAAAAAACATTTTTGTACATTGCTCTTATATCCTGCAACTTTGCTCAATTCATGTATTAGTTCTGGTAAGTTTTTGGTGGAGTCCTTTGTGTTTTCTACACAGAGTATCATGTCATCTGAAAATAAGGAAAGTTTGACTTCTTCCTTGCCAGTTTGGATGC
>NW_021865301.1:0-875 GCF_006229205.1 Suricata suricatta | reverse complement strand
GGAGATTTCTGTCTTTTGAGTGTGCCTTTTAGTTAACATGGCTCTGTTTTTCAATTTGCAAGTCTTTTTAAAGAAGAGGGTCAGATTCTGGAGTATAATAACTTCTTTAGCATATGCCTCTGAGTTGACTAGCTTTGTTTAATCTTTCCTCATTTTAAACTGACTCCATTTTATCTTCTACTTTCAGTAGATTAACTCTTGGGGTGCCTGGGTGGCTCAGTCAGGTAAGCATCTGATTCTTGACTTTGGCCCAAGTCATGATCTCAGGGTTTGTGAGTTTGAGCCCTGCATCAGGCTCCATGCTGACAATGAAGGGCCTGCTTGGATTCTCTCTCTCCCTCTCTCTCTCAAAATAAACAAGAAACTTAAAAAAAACTTATTAAAAAAGATTAACTCTCAATTAACTGCCCTTTCTATTACAACCATCAGGTTTTTATAAAATTTATCCTAAGTCATGCGGCAGGCCACACACTAACCAGATTTGTGCGATGGGCAATTTTAGTCCCCTTTTCTACCTATCTAGTTCCCTTATAGTATTCCCTGCCCTTTCAGAATCATACCCAGACTATTACTCCTGAAAATATTACTAATATTTTATAATAAAAATAGAAGTCAATATTTTGAACAGTTTACTATATTCCAGTACTGCATGTGCTAAGCACTCTGCATTATTTAATTTCCACAAAACCCTCTAAGGGAGGTACTATCATTTTCTATGTTTTACAGATAACAAAACTGAGGCACAGAGAGGTTAAGAAACTTTGAGGAAGTAATGTACTTGAACAGGTCTAGCAGAGGCTTGCTTGTAATCACCTTCATCACAGTGCAGTCAGCTGTGCTGATTCAGGGGCTGATACTACTAAGCAAACATACTC
>NW_021865300.1:0-875 GCF_006229205.1 Suricata suricatta | reverse complement strand
TTTAGCTAGCATCCACAGGTTACTTCAAGATTAATGTCAAAACGAATATAATTACTATCTTTACAGGACCTGGAAAAGCAATCTGGAGTAATATATTGTTTTCTGCACAAATATAAACACATAGTTTACCTTTAAGAATAAGGAGGGATATAGGTGTATAAGCATATATTATGTGGGAAAATAAGAAAACACAAAAAATATGTCATTTAGAAAAGAGGTATAGTGGCCTGGGTGTCTGGGTAGAGTCCATTTATCCCAGGATTAAGAGTTTTGTCTTTGGATTCATCAGACCTGGGTTTTTGAATTCTGACTCTGTCACTCACCACCTATATTGAACCTGAGCAGACTTCACAGTGTTTTCATAAAGAGTAAAGCTCACCTAGCAAAAATATCTGACACATATTAAGTGCTCAATAAATGATAAAAATAAAATTAGGGACACCTGGGTGGCTCAGTTAAGTGTCTGACTCTTGATTTCAGCTTGGGTCAGGATTTCATGGTCATGGACTTAAGCCCCGTGTTGGGCTCTGCACTGAGCATGGAGCCTGCTTGAGATTCTCTCTCTCTCCTTCTACCCCTCCCCTGCTCATATGTGTACTAATGTGTACTCTCTCTCTCTCTCAAAAAAAGTCTAAAAAATAAACTTAAAAATGAATTAAATAAAGAAAAGAAGATGTTAAAGTTAGAAATCACTCCTCTTGTTATCCCACCCCTCATTCCACTGTTTGAAGAAGAAAGCAGAAAGGCTGAATGACCTGTCTAAGATTCTGATTACATGGTGAAGAAATGTTGGAACTGGGTTGGAATCTTAACTGTCTCAGGCCGATTCCTGTTTCTTATTCTTCTGTGTCATATAAAAAGATGCTGAGGGAGAG
>NW_021865299.1:0-875 GCF_006229205.1 Suricata suricatta | reverse complement strand
TGGCTTGGGGGCAACTTTTCTGATTGCTGCGGTTTATTTCCAGCCCATGTTAAGTGAATTCTGATCCAATCTAGTTCCAATTTGGGAATCTAGGTCTTTACCAAGACCGGAAACACCCACTTAGAAATCTGCCAGACCTATAAAGACAGTTGCTAATATTTCTCAGGGAATTTTTTTTTAAATATAATAGTGTGTTTCCATGAATTGATAACAGATTCTCAGTTTTTAAAAAAATCTGTTAATGGTAATTGTTGGTGGGGTCTACTCAACCAGAGTGTCCTCACTAAGAAGTGTAAAATCACACTGGAAATTCTCTTCCCCACACTGGTCTTCCTTTGTATCAGTGAAAGATTACCCCACAATTTGAAATCTCGTCAGATTACTTCCCACCAAAACCTCCCAAAGAATTCACGTTGCATCTAGGATAACATGAAGGGGCCCTGAACATGACCTCCAAAGCACTTCCCACTCTCCTGTCTATGCTCTCTTAACAACACCGCCCACCCCTCTCTCTGTCCTAGCTGCCTTTTCCCTGTTCATCCATGAGCATCTCCTCTCATAACCTGGTTCTCCTCGGCAGAACAACAGAAATCCAAGACCTGGACTTTCCTCTTGGTCAGACCTCTTTTGTGCATGTGCTCATATGCCTCTGGAAGTTTCCCCTCAGTGGTAATGAAAAACAATCCAATGCCATTCTTGGCTAATTAGCTGAAACTTACAGAGAATGCATTTTAAGTCTCCTAAGTGCTCCCAGAGTACTTAGTCATTTTGTCCATCCATGCATCCATCTGTCAGTCAATCAAGTGCTATGTTCCAGAAAAGTAAGTTTTGTCCTAGTACTTAATCATATTCTAGAGACTATATTTCTTTAATAA
>NW_021865298.1:0-875 GCF_006229205.1 Suricata suricatta | reverse complement strand
AGCATTAATAATTAAAGGAGAAAAAGGCCTACAAAAACAATAAAACGCTGTTCATTCTTTTCTCCAACTTTGAGCCAAGTCAAGGTGTATATGTTACAAGAAGTATCTCGTTGACCTTTGCAAAGATTGACAAAGCCTGTAAGCAGCTGGAGGCAATCAGTTCTCAAGAATTGGTAGCTCATGGTAATTAGCGCTCAGATACCCACGGTGACTTTCATCATCCAGTTTTCCTGAAATAGTTTGAGAATAATTGATTCCTTGATTCCATTTAAGGGTAAGATCTTCAGGGCACCTGGGTGGCTCAGTTGGTTAAGCGTCCAACTTCGGCTCAGGGCATGATCTCACAGTTTATGGGTTCGAGTCCCACATGGGGCTCTGTGCTGACAGCTCGGAGCCTAGAGCCTGCTTCACATTCTGGGTCTCCCTTTCTCTCTGCCCCTCTGTCACTCATGCTCTGTCTCTCTCTCTCAAAGATAAAATAAACTTAAAAAAATTAAAAAAAAATCTTCAATGCCCATTCTTACGGTTTTTTATTTTGTTTTATTTTCAAATCAATCTTTTTTCTCAACTAACTCTATTGCTTAAATTATTCCTACTTTACCCTTTTATTTTTCAAGGAATTATTTCCATTTTAAGGAGTCATACTGGGGCCAGGATTGCCCGTAAGGTGTTTTGCTGTTGGAGGTTATAATAAATAGTGTGAATAGTTTTGTGACGGACTGGGATCTCTTTGGGACGGACCTGTGTCAAACACGATGAAGATTTCCACCTGTCTTGCTTCAGCTTATTATTCCTATTTTGACTTTCACAGTCGCAGATCTATCAAAGGCTGGACCAGGGCGCCTGAGTGGCTCAGTTGGTAGAGTGTCCGGCTT
>NW_021865297.1:0-875 GCF_006229205.1 Suricata suricatta | reverse complement strand
GCTGCTTTGGCCGAGGGAAGTCTGGTCTCCCCTGCCATCCACCCAGGACAAAGCTCCAGTGTCTTGATGCCAGTTAAGAGAAAATTCAAACACGCTCACACACTGCATCACTCTAAGAGATGGGTGTCACTTATGTCACCAACTCTATGTGATTGTCAGCCTTCAGCATTATCAACTCATCAGACCCATATATTTTTTTTAATAAAATAAGCATGAATCAGGGCACCTAGGGGACTCAATCCGCTAGGCATCAAACTCTTGGTTTTGGCTCAGATCATAATCTCATGGTTTGTGAGTTCGAGCCCCACGTTGGGCTTTGAGCTCTGTGCTGGCAGCACAGAGCCTGCTTGGGACTCTCTCTCTCCCTCTCTCTCTGCCCCTCCCACCCCGCATGCGCACACACTCTCTCTCAAAAATGAACAAACATTAAATAAATAAACTTGAATTAATTGGGAGACCAGGAGGAGGAAGAGGAGGGGGGCTGTCTTAAAAGACAGCAAGATAATTGCACTAGCAGTCACAAAGGAACCCGAGGGTGTTTTTGTTTAACTGTGAAGCAACCACCTTCAGAGTTTTAAGCTCTCCAGTTAAGATATCAATGATGTTTAAGAAATCATCTTCAGGCTTGATCTGTGCCAAGGGTAGAAATTCTGCTATATGACATCACGAAGCAGAGGAGTATCTACAGTGCCTGGCTCCTCTCTTTGGGATCTCTGAACGGATGTACCATCTCTTGAACTATCTGCAGAGGCCTTTTTAGGCTTACTTGCTCAAAATTACCCCTCTGATTATGAAATCTTAAGAAACTGGGTTTAGAGAATTTATTTATTGTAACTTCTTTTCATACTCATATCCTGACCCACTTGGCATCCCAA
>NW_021865296.1:0-875 GCF_006229205.1 Suricata suricatta | reverse complement strand
AAAAAAACTAAGCTGAAGATCAATGCGTAATTATGCTCACTAAAAACAAGGTCAATGCTGTATAATAAAATGTGCAGGTGTAAAGGTGCATAGGGAGAACTATAAAGGGATGCATAACAAGTTACTGACTTTGATTACTTCAATGGGAGTTGCACTGCAGGTGGGAAAGGAGAAGTTTTATTCATACACATTTGAATTGTTGCTTAATCATGCCCTGCGCCTTTACTTGGGCTTCATTTATATGGAGTTCCATTTACATCTTAAGATTGCTACTTTGCCCATTTTACTTTACTTACTGGAGTATCTGATGGGACCCAGGGCATTAGCGCAATCCTGGATACATGCTCACATGGTGGCTTCTGGGCAAGACTTCCCTCGTTATTAGGGTACACAGACAGACCAGGAGCTCTTTCCCAAAAGCCAGAGCATTCCTTTTTGCCAATGGTATACACCGGCTCTGAAGCTCAGGACCAGCAATATCCCGCCCAGAGGTTTATAACGCACTCCGTGTTTCTTGTCCTGTGACCAGCAAATTCCTTGCAGATCATGTTGTATCGTGTGGCCCAAGGCTCAAGGCTGCTTGTACTGTACCCGGACCTGCTGCAGAGCCTCTCCTGTTCTGTATCCCACGAAATGCCTACAGCCTTCTGTGTCATTTGGTACTCATGCTGGAGATGTATTCCTCGCTGTGGAATATGTTGCTTCCAATCCCAAAGAGTCCTACTAAGACCCTTTGAGTCTTTCTTCATGAGTTTTACTTTGGATAGGGTATTCTAGCATACCCCTCACCACTAGATCTGTCAAAACTCACCCAACATTTCAAGTTCCTGAATCCTAATAGGTCTTTGTGTGTTTGTGTTGTGTTTCTCACCCTC
>NW_021865295.1:0-875 GCF_006229205.1 Suricata suricatta | reverse complement strand
TATATCCGCTCTGGCCTCCTGGGTTGGGGAGACGTCCCCAACCTTAGGACAAGCCAACCCTCCGTTCTGAGTCTCGGGCCTAAACACTGGGGTGCCTACTTTAGTCCCGAGACTTTAGGCGGGTATTATGGGAACTTCCCAATCTAAGCCTGATCCCCGGACTCCCCTGGGGTGCCTATTCATGAACTTCAACTCCCTGAGGTACTCTGTTGATTTAAAAAAAAGCGATTAGTCCATTTTTGCACTGTTGATTGGCCTCAATACAAACTAGATAATCAGCCTCGATGGTCCCGAGAGGACCTTTAATTTCCAGGTTCTCACTGATATGGAACTTTCTGCCTTAAGCTGGAAAAACGGACAGAAATCTCGTATGTTCAGGCCTTTGGGACCTACGCTCTCGCCCCGACCTTTGTTCCCACTGTTCTACTGTTCTACCCAGATTTTAACATCGCCCTCAAAAACCAGAGACCACCAGGGAGGCCGAAGCACGCATGCAAAAGCAAAGGGCTTTATTAGGAATTTAGGCCCAGCCAGCCTAACCTCGGGCTCACAGACGTCAACAACCCACTGGATCCACGTGGAGCGAGTCCCGAGCATGGGGGGGCGGGGCCTTTTATGAGTTTAGGAAGGGGGAGTTACAGGAAATTGTGATCACGACAGTAACTTTAACCAATTACTGAGTGGACCCAGGACCCTCATGTAGGGCGTGACTAGTCTTAACTTCCATCTTTAGGCCCGCCCCCAGAAACGCTAATGGTGTTAGCTGGCCTTCAAGGTCCGAGGGGGAACCTGAATCAGACCTGCATCCTTACACTACTACCCAGGTCCTCTTGGCTCCAACCCTTCCCCCCACCTCCGCCATCTTACCTTCCTCC
>NW_021865294.1:0-875 GCF_006229205.1 Suricata suricatta | reverse complement strand
TTATTATAAAACACATGCTTACATGCAGGATCCCAATAATCCATAGGATACAGTTATTTAGGGGTTTTTTTCCCCTATAAGTTTATGCAAATGGATTAATGGCTCTTATTTGTGGTTTATAGGGAAACAACTTCAATCTTACCTTGGAACTTCATAGAAATGCAATTATTAAATGTCACCTTAGTCCTACTGTGGAAGGCGAGCAGCATACTGTTTAATAAGCCTTTCAAGTGATTCTGGGGGAACCATGGAACTAAGTCAAAGCAGTACAATAGGACTTTCTTTGATTATGAAAATGTCGTATGTGTATTTTTTCCAATGGAGTAGCCAGTAGTCATATAGGCCTACTAAGCTTCTGAAATGTAGCTAATAACCAAAGGACTGATTATTTAATATTATTTAATTTTAATTTATTTAAGGTTTAAAAAGCCACATGTGGCCAATGAATATTGTTTTAGACAGCACCAGTCTGAATGAGCCCACAATTTCATGTGATTAGAATGGCAGATTAGATTCTAAAGGAATCAAACAAGCTTATTACATCTTTTCACCACTATTAGAAACTGGTGCTTTAATTTACTATAAGAAAAAACTTCACCCACTCTAATTGTGATGCTAACACAATGACTGTAATGGTGGAATCAATCTCCTGGCAAAATTTGTGAGGTGGAATCGATTTAACAATGTTTGCATTTTTTACCAAGAAATGTTGTATCTGAGTGAGGCAGAAAGCTCAGATGATGTACATATCCACTATAATCTCCCTCCTTTAGTGAGATTAGGACGAATAAATGTGATGGAATTATGTTCATGGTTAGGTTACTTTTCATGTTAAAGATAAGTGGATTTTGCTGATGTAATGAACATCTCTATGC
>NW_021865293.1:0-1751 GCF_006229205.1 Suricata suricatta | reverse complement strand
TTGCTAAACATCTGACTTCTGCTTAGGTCATGATCTCAGGGTTCATGAGTTCAAGCTCCACATTGGATGAACTAGAGCCCCACTTTGGGTGAGCTTGAGCCCTGCCTTAGGTGAGCTTCACTTCTCTTTCTCTTCATCCTCATTCACTGCCACCCTCGCTCACTTATTCTACATGCATTTTTTTCTACCACATCAATGCAGAAATACATAAAATAGGGGCATATATGAGACCATGAACAAAAGTGCATGCATGTGCACATGAGGATACACACACAATGGAGTAGGATACACACACAGAATTAAATGGATGGCTGTCAGTTTTTAATAGTAATCATTTAAATATTTAATTCATGTGTTATAATAAAAATTTATGTCCAATGTTTTTATTTCATTAGTTGAATGCTGTTCTAAGAGTCCTAACTTGAGAATATTTTTGAAAATATACTACTAAATGAGTATATGTACTTTTAGAGGATACAGTTGATTTTCTGCTTTGCTGAAATATTTTTATATCACTTACTGTTTGGGCACAATGATTTCCTGGATCCCATAATCAAGTGAATCATCTGAAACAATCACACAATTTTTATTTAGAAGTGATGCCTCATTAAATGTAATATGTACTATTTAGTACATATGTAATAGGTACTATTTAGTAAGTCATAAAAAGACATGACATTTAAAATTATTTGAAGGGTTGGGGCACCTGGGTGGCTCAGCCAGTTGAGTGTCGTACAACTCTTGATTTCAGTTCTGGTCACAATCTCAGGGTCATGGGATCAAACCTCTCATTGGGATTCATGCAGAATGTGGAGCCTGCTTGAAATTTTCTCTCTCTTTCTCTGCCCGTCTTCCCAGCTCACTCTCTCTCTCTCCCTATTAAAAATATTATTTAAGGGTTAGTATCTCATTATATCTGAAAACTACTTCATATATATGAAATACAGTTAACTGAAATGATTCTAGATACTATATAGAAATATATATGACAATATCTGTGAATAATAAAAATAATGTACATTCAATATGTTAGTAGAATGCACAATACTTATGCTTTTAATTTTGACCTTCAGAGAGCTTTATACTATACAAATATACCCACATAAATATGCACCCTCAACTAATTTGTTACCTCCATATAACAAAAGGCTTTGATATTTCAGTATTTGTAAGACTGTGCTTGAATATGCTAATATTCTTATGCTACTATGTGGGGACAGTGAAGTATAACAACACCCATTCACTTCATGTGTATGGTGATGTTCCTTCTATCAAAAACATTATTATCTAAATTTTTCTTATCTTAAATAATAATTTGATTTTAGAACTATTTTAGAGTTACAGAAAAATTTCAGAACAGTGCGGAATGTTCAATGTAACCCTGTGGGAATCTGAATAATGACTTGTAAGAGATTCATATCCTAATTTCTGGAATCTTCCAAGGTTACCTTACATGGCCTAAAAGGACTGTAGATATGATTAACTTAAAGATTATATCCCACATTTTATGTGTGGACCATGAAGAAAATCTCATGTATACTTATAAGAGGTTTGACCACAGATAAAAGAAAAGTAGACAATATGACACTAGAGTAGATGAAGTGATGAAGTGGTGTGACCATAAACCATGGATGACAGCATCCATCAGAAGATGGGAGAGGCAAGAAATATATTTTGTCCGGGTGCCTGGGTGGCTCAATCTGTTGAGTGTCCGACTTTGGCTCAGGTTGTGATCTCATGGTTCGTGGGTT
>NW_021865292.1:0-875 GCF_006229205.1 Suricata suricatta | reverse complement strand
CCACTTTCCCACTGGCAACCACCCCCTTGGTCTCTGTATTTAAGAGTCTTTTTTTTGTTTTGTCTCTTTTTTCATTGTTTGTTCATTTATTGTTTCTTAAAGTCCACACATTAACGAAGTCATGCAGTAATTTGTCTTCCTGTGATTCATTTAGTTCATTTAGCATTGTACCCTGTAGGTCAATCTGTGTTGCTACAAATGGCAAGACTTCATTCTTTTTTATGACTGAGTAATATTCCACTGAACACCATATAGGTATACACATACTATGGGTAGTGAGATAGCATCCAGTGCAAGTACACTAGAAGAATAGAGCAAATTAGGTAAATTGTATCAAGTAATACCAGAAATATTACTTAATGTAATATTAAGTAAAGAACTGAAAGATCTCCATAGGCTCACTGAGAAGCTTCAATTTAATGATAAAGGTAAAAAGGAGCAATAGAATTAAAATTACTGCTGGAGTAATTTTAATTATTTGAGATAACAAAAATTCTATTTGCAAACTCTGAAAAGATAAATAAAAATTTATCTTTCTAATTCAATTTAATATCAGTGTCTTTCCTCTCGACCTAACTCTGCCACCTCATTTTAGTGAATCATTACCATATATCTGTGCTGTTGCCCTCAACCCAGCTTCACCAAAAATCTGGCACATTTGTGCACTTTCAGTGTAAAAACATGTCAATATCCATTAGAGTTGGCATTATCAAAATATTCATCATCTCTTCATGCCCTCAATTACCTATTCTGTGCTTTTCTGCTGTGGAATCTCAGCAACTAATTATCTCTTATTATTTTTCTCCTTAGATTGCTACAAGGAAAAAGCTCTAGCAAAGTCTATCTCATTTTCTTTCCTTCTGTTATTCTGGCTC
>NW_021865291.1:0-875 GCF_006229205.1 Suricata suricatta | reverse complement strand
TTCTATGCTGTATCTCCATGGGGTTATTTGTTTTGCGAGCATTGCCTTTGGCTCTCCCAGAGCTAAACCTAATGATTTTGAAAGTACCTAGAGTTAAGCCCTGCTGATTATGAAAATGCAACATGAAGCCCTACTGGTTTCCACAGCCAAATGTTATGAAAATCTGTCTTCCCAGTGCAGGTCCCCCAGGGTCCTGAGAGGCCTGGTAGGCAGTCCACTCCTCTCCCTTCTCTGTGATTGCCGTGTCCTTCCTGTTGTCAGTTAGTCCCACCTAGTGTTTGTTTCCTGACTGTGACCCACCCCCTAACCCTTTTTGATGTGGCCTCCTCTCTACCACTAAAAACTACAGAAAGTCTGTTCTGCCAGTCATCAAGTCATTTTCTGAGTTACTTACACTGATGTTGCTGCTATCTAGGTATATCCATCAGATGAGGTGAGTTTAGAATCCCTCTACTTTGCCATTTTTCCTTCCCATTTTGTTTTAATTTTTCAATTTTTGTGGCTTCTTTTCTCTGGAAGTATATTCTTCTAAAATCTCTCTCCCTACCAATTGTTATATTGTATCCACAGTGTATTACAAAGTGCCAGACATTCTAAGTATTATTAAAAGTAGCTATTTAATTTTTAATATTAATATATGTATAATTTATATATTTTTTCCTGTCCCTCCCTCTCACCCTCCCTCCCTTTCTCTCTTCTTTACAGTTACAAAAAGGCTGCCAAATCACCATTCAACCTGATGTCCTATAATAATGTCCAACTAAAGGAAGGAAGCAGGATTTAGGCAGAGGAAGAAGTCAAGCTGTAATGCAAGTAGAGTGACAGCTTCAGCTGACTCCATGGGGACTTGATATGACTCCAGAGTTGGCTGATAC
>NW_021865290.1:0-875 GCF_006229205.1 Suricata suricatta | reverse complement strand
TCAAGGAAGAAAGAATCTTATTTTTGTTCGCTGAGGTCCTGTGAGGAACAGATGGCATCCTCAGACTGCAGACATTCCAAATGCAAAGACTCTGCAAAGTGGGGCAGTTTAAGCCAACAGGGGATACTGAAGAAACACCCTGAGCCATCAACAGTGGGGAGCCGTTCCCATTTCTAGCTGAAGGGGTTAGGAGAAGGAGCTATTTGGAACCCTGCAACTGCTTGGTGCTGCACAGGTCTGCTTCAGGGGCGCCTGGGTGGCTTAGTTGGTTAAGCATCCAATTCTTGATTTCGGCTCAGGTCATGGTCTTGGTTTGTGAGTTCAAGCCCCAAGTCAGGCTCCATGCTGATAGCATGGAGCCTGCATGGGATTCTCTCTCCTTCTGTCTCTGTGCCTCCTCTGCTCATTCTCTCTCTCTCTCTTTTTCTCTCTCAAAATAAATAAACTTTTTTTAATAAAAGGGACATCACCTCTGCAAAACCATGAGTTGGAAGGTGGGAACTGAGGGGATGGTCTTTCTCTCCTCCTGCTCTCTGCTCTGCTGGGTCTCCTGCTCCCACGGACCACACCCACAGGGCAGGGAGCCCCGGGGATGCAGCTCAAGAGATCAGCCTGCTAAGGACAGAGATCAGAGAGATGGAGGGCAGTTGTGTAGCGGAAAACAAAGAGAAGATATTACCTAAGAGACACATTACCTAACCTGCGTATAGAGTATATTGGTAAATGCTCAACCCAGCAACCGCTGCCTCTGAATGGCCAACATGCCAGCGAGAGCCACTAATCCTCAGGGAGACCACTAGCTTGGATCCCTCCTGCCCAGAAGGGCAAGCGGTGTGTCCCTCATGGGGACAGTTAGCTCTTCCAGGTACAGGCTT
>NW_021865289.1:0-875 GCF_006229205.1 Suricata suricatta | reverse complement strand
AAGAGACGGTTGTTACCTTGTCGTGTAAATGACAACTTAGCATGGTCTTCAGGAATTGCACTGTTTTTATTAGAAAAAATATAACAAAAAAACTCCCACACCTCCAGAGCAGAGTTTCATACACTTTACCATGCATCAGAGTCACCTGGAAGACTTATTAAACACATATTTCTGGGGGTTGCCTGGGTGGCTTGGTCAGTTAAGTGTCTGATGTGATTCTGGCTCAAGTCATGATCTCAGGAGTTTGAGTTTGAGCCCCGCATTGGGCTCTGCACCGAATGCTGAGCCTGCTTGGGATTCTCCTTCTCTTCCCCTCTCTTTGTCCCTCCTGCCTGCACTTTCTCAAAATAAACACACTTTAAAAACAAACCAACAAAACCACATTTCTGGGCCCCACCTCCAGAGAACTGAGATCTGTATGTCCAGGCTAGAGCTCTAGGAGTTGATATTCTAAAAAGATGCCCAGTGTTAAAGCTGACGCCCTACAGAGAGGTGCTGCTGAGAAAGCTACTCCAAGACCCATTAGGATTTCATGCCACTTAAAAGATATCAGTTTATCTTCAGTTTCAAACTTAATAAGTAATGTGCATAGTTATGTGATTCTGATCTTAACCTTGTAGTTGGACAAATTCACTGGAATATTATCATGGCATTGGCCACCCACTGTCAATTTGTTTTTTTTTTATCCGAAGAGGATGATCTTGCCCCATTTGAGAACAATTTTTTGAAAGTACTTTTAAGTATATATTTGTTTCATTTGTTCTGTCCTCTATTCAGGCAGCAACACCAAACTATACACACATTGGCTCTTCACCCGATACCCCAGCCATGACCCTCCTCCTCGGGGTCTTGCAGCTGGATGAGAAGTTCTCCTG
>NW_021865288.1:0-875 GCF_006229205.1 Suricata suricatta | reverse complement strand
AGAACCTCAACAGATTGCCTTTTGACTGGCCCACCAAACCATAAAACAGGTCCTACCCTTAATCCTTCAGGCCCAGACTTCTGGGTTTAATCACAGAAAACACCTGATTACTTTCATGGCATCTATGGACTAAGCATGGACCTAACCTGCTGCCTCTGGGATTCTGGACCAAACATCTGTCCCATACAGCAGCCTGGGTCATGCCACTTGAGTGCTACATCTTGATAGTCTGATGGGACCCCCTTAAAGACAGAGGCACTCACTGGGACACAACCTATACTACTTGGCACACAAGTCCTCATCTTGCTTTGGGTCCAGGATTCAATCCAGCAGGGGGTTGGCATGACCAATCATGACTTACTGTTAAAATAGAAATATTAAAATTGAATTTGTATCTTCAGGAAGAGCTAAACTTGTCAAGAGCTTTTTTAGGTGATAAGAGAATGTGGTTTCCCCCTGTTGAGTCCCTGGCTCACCGGCGCTGAGGCACATCTAGCAGTACTCCCCACTGCTGGCCCCTAGCAATTTGGGAAGCACCCTGGGACCATCTGTCTGACTTGGAAAAGTAGCTGGTGTGGTATTCTTTCCACCATTATACATATGGCAGCCCACAGAAAGACTGCACTATATCATCTTATAGAAGTATATGTCTAGTTGACGAAGGTTTTCTGGGCTCAGCCCAGGTGGAAGTGTGCCTGGCCCTATAACAGGCCATAAGAATGAAGCTGCTAAATTTATACATTTTTGTTGACTTCTGGGCTTAGTCTCATCTGGACAATGACAAAAGGATAATTTTTTAATGCAGTGAAAGACTAGGTTGCCTCCATTTGGGAAAAAAGTCAACTCACACATGCCAATTATGGTCACTAATATCT
>NW_021865287.1:0-875 GCF_006229205.1 Suricata suricatta | reverse complement strand
CCTTAGAAACTCCAGGGGAGCACAAAGAAACAATGTAGGTTAAATCTGAACTCTCTCTCTGTGGGACAAGCTATTTTCCCAGAAAGGCAAAGGGTAATTGATGAGCACGGGCAGGAAAGGAGACAGAACTCATTACCTTCTGCGATCTGCACAGGCCGGGCAAACACGTTTTAGATAAAAATACATGAGTCCCCACTGCTGGAGCAGTGCCAGCTGCACGGGCCCTGGGGACACTTTCGGGGGGGGGGGACCCAGGTGTCACTTCAGACACCGTCCAGGTATTTTCACCATCATAGCTCTGGGGCAGCTGTGGAAAAGTCACAGATACCAAAACCAGAGCACACCCCGGCGATGTGACCGGCCCACCGTCCGGACCTGCGGCCGCCCGAACAAGTGTGCTGAGTGCTGTCGGACCAGGGAACGCGTCCCCAATTTGGGCCTTGCACATCAAAGGCCCTGCCTCCATAAATGCTTCCCAGTCCTTCTCTGAATGCTAAGCCAAGGTCAAGCGACTCCCAAACCCCACGCAGAAGATTCAAACTCATCCTGGGCCAGTGCCTGAGGCTCGGTGAGGCGCCAGGCCCACAGGCCACCAGCTAAGCTGCTGCCCGCCCGGGGCAGGGCCACTCCGCACCATCCGCCCCTCCAGCCACCTCCAGGGCTGCCCACACGTGGCTGCTCCGAGCACTTGACGGGAAGAGTCTTGGGAAGGCATCCCGGCCCGGGTCGGGGTCCGGAGGCCCCTGCGCCTTGCCCAAGGTCACTTCAGTGTGAGGACCTTGGGTCCCTGGCAGCCAGCCCGCACAAACTCGGCGCGAACCAAGTTGTTCCCGCCGGGCCCTGCAGCAACCCCGGGCCGCGCGGGCGGGGACCGG
>NW_021865286.1:0-875 GCF_006229205.1 Suricata suricatta | reverse complement strand
TGATTTGAGTCCTGCCTTAACGACAATGGTCTTTAACCCACAGCTTCATTGGTAAAAGAAGGTAATAATATCACATGGTTCATGGGGTCGTTATGATTATTAGATAGCACAAACCATTTAAATTGTTTGGCAATCTGTAAATCTTTATACAGTCTCTGAAATCCCCATTAATACCAGTTTTTCTAAACATCATTAAAACTATTTACGGGAAATCACATATATAGCTACCACTACGTTAGACTCTGGGTGCACAGTTGAACATCAGCTCCAACCCTCAGGTAGACCTCAGTCTGCTTGTAGTGAGTATGTCCAGCAGACAATAGAGAGGAAGTGGGTATTTCTTTCTTCTCTGGGGAACAAGGTAGGGAAGCCCTGGGAACGTTTAGCAAGGAAACTGTAGCTTAGAAATCCACTTGGATTGAGTAGACAACGTTGGCTATGAGAATTTTAACAATTGGGGGAAGGAAATTTCCTTTGGGTCTAACATTATAATAGTTAAGACTTTATCCCAACAAGCTAAATGGTAATTTTGAAGAGTTTCGAGCAGGCTATCTAAGGAATCATATTTGAAGTCTAGGAAAATAGTTTTGACAGCAGTATGCTTCAAAAATGTGAGGCATTTGGTTAGAGTTTTGAATGGAAAGGTCAGGGTTACAGAAGCAGCAAGAGAATGGTGAGGATGAAGTTGAGTCAAGACTTAAAGACAAAAACACCCATATTTTGTAAACAGCTGGATATCAGTGTGAGAAAATAAGATTTCTGATTGACTCGTAGTTTTCTCTGTGGAGTCATTGAGTGGATGGTAGTTTTAGCCACTAAATAAGAATGATAGAATGGTAGAAAAGAAGTTTAAAAGCTTATTTTACAAATGCTGA
>NW_021865285.1:0-875 GCF_006229205.1 Suricata suricatta | reverse complement strand
TTTAAAAAATTTTTTTAATTAAATAAAAAATAAAGTAGCTAGGGGAAAATAATTCTGGTTAAAACACTAGCTCCTAAGCTCTAATTCTCAAAAGCAGCTAAACAATGCAATCGCCAGGTCCCATCTGCATTAGATTCTGATTTGGCCTTGGCACAGGATTTTTAAAAGTTCACTCAGATAATGCTATTGTGCAGCAAAGCCCGAAAACCACTGTGTTAGAAGATTTGGCTTATCATTTTAAAAGTCCAGGAATTCCCTTTCTAGCCAATTTATCCCATTAGTGATAATAATAAGTGTATACTTAAGCACAATACTTATTTTAAGTAGATAACAACTACTAAAGCAATAATCATCACAGAGATACTTATACACAAAAAGGTCTGCTGAATGTATACGATCTCTCTTCTGCCCTTGAACGTTTACCATCACGGCTCTGAAACAGCATTTACAGGGAACTTTTCAAGCACCATTCTGACAATGAGTGAAGAGTTTTCAAAAACTAATAACTTCAGGGGTGCCTGGGTGGCTCAGTTGGTTGATCATCCGCCTCTTGATTTTAGCTCAGGTCATGCTCTGAAGAGTCGTGATCAAGCCCCTCGTCAGGCTCCAAGCTGAGCATGGAGCCTGAGATTCTTTCTCTTTCCCTCTGCCTCTCACCCCCATTCATACATGCTCTCTCTAAATAAATACATACATACAAATGTACATATATACAACTCTACAATCAGGAACTCAACACATATATTTTAATGTAAGGAACATTTTATTAATGTCTACTCAGAGGAATAGACAAAAAAAAAAAACACTCAAGAAAGTAACACAGAAAACTAAACTAATACAAACACACTCCCAAATATAGAATGCAAATTGTAAAT
>NW_021865284.1:0-875 GCF_006229205.1 Suricata suricatta | reverse complement strand
ACCACCTTCACAACACCAGGTCAGGGAAGGTGAGCTACCACCCTCCACATCCCTAAGGGTGAGGCCTGCAGATGGAAACTGTAGATAGGACCCTGTTACCTAATGTTAAAGTTAACCCGATAGTCCCCGAACAAGACCCTAGGCTCGCCCTGTAATTGGTTGATTTTAAAGGTCCTCTAAATGTTGCAATGGATCCCCCCAAAAGTAACAAATACTCTAGACAATGTGTATGGTTAAACCTCTTGTCAATGATATTGTACATTATGATTGGATCGCTGTGCCTGTGTCGCGATTTCCTGTAACCTCCCATTCCCAAAACTCATAAAAGCCATACACCGCCATGTTCGGGGCTCTCAGCATGAATCCACTGGGCCGGTAAGTTCTGTGAGCCAGAGCTTAACTCAGCCAGCCTAAGCCCGTAATAAAACCGCCCTTTGCTATTGCATGGGTGACTCGGTCTCCCTGGAGGTCTCTGGACTTTGGGGGATACTGCGACTTGGGCATTACAGGACCTCCATGATCTTCCTCAGGTCGGTGGTGACCTGGGCTCAAAAGGATGGCATGGCTGTGATGAGGGAAAGATTGTTCTGAAGTACTGTTGGGGGGGCACCTATCTGCCTGGTACGGGGTGCCCGCAGGGAGGGACCTTGGGAGCCAGAGCTGGTTTGGGTGTGTTGCTTCCTACATGGAAATACCCTGAAGATTTTGATGCCTGAAGAAATGCTGTGTCTTCAACCCACAGTAGCACCAGTGATTTCTTTGAACCAGACAAGATGAGTACTAACTGTAGCTCTGTGATCCTTGCCACCTGGCCAGGCCGTTAGATCTGGAGCAGCTGGGCTCTGGGGGTGGCCGTGGTTTCCTTCAGCCCCAAG
>NW_021865283.1:0-875 GCF_006229205.1 Suricata suricatta | reverse complement strand
AGTCCAGATGAAAGGACTCATCGCCCCACAGTGGGGTTGCCAAAAATGATGAATTTTTGGGAGGGTCATGAAGGGGGTTCAGAGCTGACGTCCAAGAAAGACTTCTTGAAGAGATCTTTGGTGCAGAAAAGCGATTTTACTAAAGCCCAGGGACAGGACCCATGGCAGAAAGAGCCGCCCTGGCGTTATGAGGAGAGACTGGGTGTATCCCTGGGAACTGGGGGTGGTGAAGTCAGGAGGAAGTTTCCAAAGAGATCTTCATATTCTCCAGAAGACTCGCAGGATCCGGGAGGCCTGGCTGTTGTCAAGCTAAGGTTATGTTTCCCTCTAGCAAAGCGTTAGCATGAGACAGAAGGGAGGTTCTACTCTGTCCCTGCCTCAAGCAGTTGTCAACGGGCTGCAGGTCATAAGGACATTTAATTTTATCGGCCATTTCCTTCTGCCTTTGTTTCCCACGTCAGGTTAAGCATCTGACTCTAGATTTTGTTTTTTTTTTAATGTTTTATTTATTTTTGATACGGAGAGAGACAGAGCATGAGAGGGGGAGGGGCAGAGAGAGAAGGAGACACAGAACCGGAAGCAGGCTCCAGGCTCTGAGCTAGCTGTCAGCACAGAGCCTGATGCGGGGCTCGAACCCATGAACGTGAGATCTGACCGGAGCCGAAGTCGGAGGCTTAACCGACTGAGCCACCCAGGCGCCCCTGACTCTTGATTTTGGCTTACATCTCGGTGTCCCGGTAGGTCATGAGATTGAGCCCTGAGTTGGGATCCGTGCTGGGTGTGGAGCCTGCTTGGGATTCTCTCTCTCCCTCTCTGACCCTCCCCTGCTCACTTGTTCATTCTCTCTGAAGAAAGGAAGGAAGGAGGGAGGGAGG
>NW_021865282.1:0-1751 GCF_006229205.1 Suricata suricatta | reverse complement strand
TTTTTTTAATGCTTTTTATTTATTTTTGAGAGACATAGACAGCATGAGCAGGGGAGGGTCAGAGAGAGACAGAGACACAGAATCTGAAACAGGCTCCAGGCTCTGAGCTAGCTGCCAGCCCAGAGCCTGACGTGGGGTTCGAACCCACGAACCATGAGATCATGACCTGAGCTGAAGCCGGACGCTCAACCGACTGAGCCATCCAGGCGCCCCGCCATTGCTTCTTTTGTTCTTCAGGGAATGTTAATTTTTTAAAAAAACCTCTCTATATTTTTTGAAGGATAATTTTATAATGTGACAATTTGACGACCATTGGAAATTTGTATAAAGCTTGCTAGAATCTTTTTTAAATTTTAAACTCAAATTCATTAATGGCATTTCTGGATGCCAAATGATTTTATTATCTCATATTTAAAGTAATTAAAATGAAAATAAACCAAAGTCAAGAATTTATGCATGAATCAAACGATGGGAGAAAAAATCTAAATGGACTTGACAATTTAGCATGTAAAGACTACATTTAAATAATTAGGGAAAATAGCCACCCAGAAAAGATTACAACTCAATGTCTCCAATCACTTTGTGGCAGTGTACATTAAAGATATCCCCAAAGTTGAGTGTAAGAAATCAAAATATAAAACAGCTGAAAAATATGTAAATAAACTAATATTACAGTAAAAAAAGGTCTATTAACTATGACGGTAACAGAAAGATGGATACATTTGATTACATACACATTAAAAATTTATTCAGAGCACAAGAGTAATTAATTTCTCAATATATAAAAGCCTAACAATTCAATAGCAAATTAACAATCTGAAGGGCAAAATAAGTTAGCTGATTGTGCACAGAGGAATAAACACACAAAAAAATCCTGTGAAATCTGCAGAAAGATGTGTCAACACTTGCCTCAGTTAAAGAACTATGAACTAAAGCGACTGCATTGGAGAGTACACTCTGTGGACCCGGATGTGGAGATTCCCATCATTCCTGAACACTGCTCTTGGCGTGTATTCTGACTGGAACGGGTCACAGCATGTCAGTGTCAAGGTGGTAAGGCAGCTTCCAGCTCGTCTCCGAGCCTCAGAGGGCAGAGATTGGTGGTCTTCCGCCATGTGCAATTGGTTGTAGCAGTGACATGACCAGCGCAGATTCAACAGGATTCAACGGGATTCAACGGGATTCAACGCGATGGAGAGACCCATGCCATCTGTGCACGGGAGCTCAGCAAGGAACCTGCAGGCATCTTTCATCCTCTCTCTCCTCCCAGATATATATGTTTCTGTTCATATAAGGTCTATTTAACAACCTTACCTAAGGCTGTGTCTGGGCAAAGAGACCAGGAGGGACACTAGAGAGCTGAAATTAGAGGGGCATAGTTTTCACTTCATTCCCTTTTATGGTCTCTGAATTTTTATTTTTGTTTTTATCTTTTTTTATACTTTATCATCAAGTTGGTTTCCATATAGCACCATGCTCATCCCCACAAGTGCCCTCCTCCATGACCATCACCCCCCTTCCCTCTCCCCCTCCCCTGTTCTCTGAATTTTTAAAAAATGTTTAATTATTTTGAGGCAGAGAGAGAAAGAGAGAATCTCAAGCAGACTTCATGCTGTCAGCACAGAGCCCCATGTGGGACTCGATCTCACAAACTGTGAGATCATGACCTGAGCCTAACCGACTGAGCCACCCAGGTGTTCCAGTCTCTGAATTTTTAAAAATATTACATATGTCTTATTAATTTTTAATAA
>NW_021865281.1:0-875 GCF_006229205.1 Suricata suricatta | reverse complement strand
CCCTGCTGACCCGGGGCCGTGGGTGCCCTGCTGACCCGGGACTGTGGGTGCCCTGCTGACCTGGGGCCGTGGGTGCCCTGCTGACCCAGGGTGTGGGTGCCCTGCTGACCCGGGGCTGCAGGCAGCAGCGGGTTCCTCCAGGGAGGTGCCTGTGCCAAGTGCCCCAGGGAGGCCCCGTGAGGTCTGCACATGTGGAATGTAAATGCAAAATACTTCTGACCCCGGCCCCTCGGTGTTGGTGTGGGGAAGGGACCCCAGGACAGGACAGAGAGCTCCGCCCCAGGCGTCTCTCTGTCAATTGATCAAAGGCGAGGCCTGTCCCTCCTCTGCTCGCCTCCTGGGAACAACGCTCCGGGGAGGCTGTGCACACTTTTCACTGCGTTCCCATCGTCAGAAGCTCTGGCCAGGTTCACTTTCCCACGTTAGGACGTGGAAGGCGGGGCCGTGTGTCCTGCGCCTGCGGGCCCTGGGTCCCCGCCCCGCTCACACCAGGCCTGCAGGGGAGGGTCTGGGCCCGGACCTGAGCACAGAGACGGCGAGAAAGCAGAAGGAAAACACCCACATGCCTCCGAAGCCCGCAGCCCTGGAGGTGGCTTGTGACTGCCGGCTGGTGGCTTCCACTCTCAGGGCACGTGGTCTGTGGGACCAGCCATTTCATCCTATCCCAGAAAACCCAAGAGCCCGGAGGTGTGGCAGGTGGGGCCTCCGCAGAGGCCGACCGCGGGGGAGGAGGCGTGCCCCACAGGTGGGAGAGCTCTGCGGTGCAGGGTCCCCCCGAGTCCTCAGCCGCCTCCCTCCGCATGGCCATCACACGCGCTGCTTGGCTGTTGCTGCGGTCGGTAGGGAAATGCTCTTCACTACAGATCGTCTGAAAC
>NW_021865280.1:0-875 GCF_006229205.1 Suricata suricatta | reverse complement strand
GGGGAGGGAGCTTAACCGAATCACTGGCCGCGAGGAACACAAGTGGGGGGACGCAGGAATGGCTGACCCGCCAGAAAGGGCCCAGGTCAGGTGGGGAAGCAGGAGGCCACCATCGCGGCCGCAGCGCCAAGCGTGTGCAGCATGGGTGCTGGGGGCCAGGGGTCAGAGACCAGTGCGGCCACCGCCCCGTGGAAACGCGTCCTGGGAAGCCGGGCACAGAGATGGCCCTCTGCTTCCCAGGTCCCAACGCAGATGGCCCTGGGCACCAGGAAGGGGGCAGCGCCACTTCCCACGCTGAGTTCAGCCTGTCACACACGTGCTGCACGTGCCCACGCACGCCCAAGCTGACCCATCAGCCTTCCAAATTGGGCATCTGGCTGAAGGAACTCGATTTTCACCCAGAACCCGTTACCAGGGAGCGTGAAGGGCAGTTTTTACCTTCCTGGTCTCTGCCCAGAAGCAGCTCAGGGAAGAGGGTGCCCAGCCCCCAGGCAGGGACGAGAGGGAAGAAACAAGGCAGAGACATGCGCGCTGCCTGTCCACAGGCTGGACGGGCAGGAGGAAGGCAGGTTCCCGGGGTGGGTGTGTGCCGTGGGGCAAAAATGAAAAACAGCAGCGTGAGGGTGAGCCCAGGCCCAGAGCTCAGTTTTGCAGACACAGAACTCAGAGGCTCTGGGATTCCTTTCCAGACCTGCATTTCTAGAGGCTGGTGGTGAGCTTTTCTGTACAAGATCACTGATCCGAGGGGAGGAAAATCAATGAAAGCCCATTGACTGAAAAATATAATGGCCTAGAATTTTTCTTAGGAGAAAAAATAAAAAGCTCCAAACCACAAGTCATGTCCAGGGTCTATTAATAACACAGAAAGCCGGGTG
>NW_021865279.1:0-875 GCF_006229205.1 Suricata suricatta | reverse complement strand
CTCCAAGGAGCAGACAGCCTCCTGAGGACGGCCCCGTCTCCTGTCCGGTTGTTGGGGAGGGACCTGGGACCGTGAAGGCCGGGTTGGAGGCTACTGTTCCGACCTCTGCTTGCACTGAGGAGCCTGACCCCCAGAGACGTGAGGGCTCCACTTCCCCAGGTCAGCCCCAGGACCCCCGGGTTTCCCCAGAGAGGGTTGGTTCACTCACACCCTCTCCTCCTCCACAGGGTCTCAAGTGACCCGAGGCCTTCGGTGTGGGAACCGTCTAGTTTCACCACCACCACCCCACCTGAGAAGGAGGCCCCTGGATCATGAGTTCTGGGAGCCCCAAACCTTCCCCAGCTCAGAACTTCCACACGGTTGGCTCTCCTCTGGGCAAATTTGGGCAAATGCCCGGCAGCCGGTCAAGGTGCCTTCAATCAGCCCCTTGCTTGGACTTCTCTCCCCTTGAGCTTCTCCTGGAGAGATGAGACGCCTTCAGAGCCCTCGTGGGAAGCTCACCTCAGACCTCCAGCCTTGGGAGAGCACCCCCTGCCGCATCTCCATTCAGCAGTCCACACCCAGGCTTCACACCCCCCTTTTCCACCCTCTGCCCCCACCCATCGAGCTCTCCTTGTTATGCCTGAGAACTTTCCTACGTCCTTGTTGGGCCCTGGCCACAGGCCCCGAGCCCCACAGGAGAAAGAAGTCAGCCCAGGAGCAGGGCTCGGAGGCTTCAGACCCTCCACGTGTTGATACTAAGTTTATTTGTCCAGTGTGCCAAATAAGAAAGAACCGAGGCTGGAAAGAGGAAGAGAAGTTAATCTGAAGTTGGAGACGTTGGCATCTAGGAGACACAGATTCTAGAGGACCAGAAAGAGCTCTGCTCGGGGAGG
>NW_021865278.1:0-875 GCF_006229205.1 Suricata suricatta | reverse complement strand
ATACCATATGTTTGCACTCATAGGTCTAACAGGAGAACAGGAGAAACCTAATGGAGGACCTGGGGGAGGGGAAGAGGGCAAGAAAGTTGGGGAGAGAAAGGGACGCAAAACCTGAGAGACTATTGAATACTGAAAACGAACTGAGGGTTGAAGGGGAAGGGGGAGGGGGTGGAAGAAGTGGTAGTGATGGAGGAGAGCACTTGTGGGGAAGAGCACTGGGTATTGTATGGAAACCAATTTGACAATAAACTATTTATTAAAAAAATAAATAAAATAAAAAAGAGCAATGCTTATGGAAAAAAAAGAAAATAATTAGAGAGCTGGAGAATACAGAGTATTGCCTGGATAGGGAACATAGGAATATGTCTATTGTATATTTTTCATCACAGGTTTAAAAAAAGTACTTCTTAAAAGAATATTTAATTCAATTTTATAAAGTTATTATATTAAAATGAAAAAAAGCAGGTGCTATTACCACTATTTTAGAAAGGAAAAAGAGAAAGAAAAGTGATAAATATCCAAAGGATAAGAAAAATTACATTATTTGAAAAGAAAATAATTACCTTTATAGAAAATTATAATTGTTAAAATGGGATGCCTGGATACTATGTAGAGTATATATATCTATAGTATATATTAGCAATGACCAACTTGAAAACATGAAAGAAGAAAAGGTTATAGCTATAATGAAAATCTGGATAAGAGTAAATTAAATAGAGCAATATAAAACCAGAGCATTTGGATAGCTCAGCTGGTTCAGCATCTGACTATTGGTTTTGGCTCAGATCATAATCTCAAGGTCATGGGATTGAGCCCTGCATCAGGCTCCATCCTGTGTATGGAGCCTGCTTCAGATTCTCTCTCATCCTTTCTCT
>NW_021865277.1:0-875 GCF_006229205.1 Suricata suricatta | reverse complement strand
ATTCACGATGGAGTACTACATGGCAATGAGAGGGAATGACATATGGCCTTTTGTAGGAAAGTGGATGGACCTTGAGGGTGTCATGCTGAGCGAAGTAAGCCAGGCAGAGAAGGACAGAAACCATATGTTTGCACTCATAGGTCTAGCAGGAAAACAGGAGAGACCTAATGGAGAACCAGGGGGAGCAGAGGAGGGAGAGAGAGAGTTGGGGAGAGAGAGGGATGCAAAACTTGAGAGACTACTGAATGCTGAAAATGAACTGAGAATTGAAGGGAGGGGGAGGGGGGAAAAGAGGTGGTGGTGATGGTGGAGGGCACTTAAGGGGAAGAGCACTGGGTATTATATGGAAAACACTTTGACAATAAAATATTATGGAAAAAAGAAAAAGAAAAGAAAGAAGGATCCTATGAACGTGTGGTTGGTGGCTTTATACTGTGTCACCTTAGACAAGCCGGACTGCACTTCTCAAATTTGCCTTCCATTTATGGTGCCAGGTTAGGACGGGCCAGAGAAATTTCTGTAGGTCTTGTAAGGCAGAAGTGAAGCAGCAGCCTTTATCCTCTGAAGGTCAGTGAATGGTGTGAGGCATAGTTCCAGCTTCTAGATGATGTCACTGATCTCCCAGTTCATCTGTTGACCTGGGACCCTCCAGGCCAACAGCCACTCCAATTCTTGCCGCAGAACTTCCTTCACATTCTTTAAGTCCAGGGCAGTTTGTCCTTCAGTCGTCCAGTTGAGCCTCATGGGATCCAGTTGGAGTTCACCATACTCTCTCCACTGTTATAAATACTGGTCAATTATCAGGATGAAAACCCAGGCTCAAAGAAAAGAGCAAAATGAATTCCAATGATTCAATATCAAAAATGTTCATTTTT
>NW_021865276.1:0-875 GCF_006229205.1 Suricata suricatta | reverse complement strand
CAGTTGACCTGCTTGTCATGTGACATTGGTTCTTACATGGATTCCAGGAAATTTATCATTTTATAAATTATCTGCCTTTTTCCCTCACTTTCAGGGTGAAAGTGATAGTCTCTTAAGTTTTCTACATCCTAAGTGGAAAGACTCATATAAGAAGAGTCCAGGTAGGTAGACAGCATATGCTACTAAACTAGTCTAAGAGTAAAAGGTGTAAATTAGGGCTAAATGGAGAATACAAACCCACCTAATAGCATTTTTTGGTAATATAATTTATTGTCAAGTTAGCTAACATAAAGAGTATACAGTGTGTTCTTGGCTTCTAGAGTAGATTCCCATGATTCATCACTTGCATACAACACCCAGTGTTCATCCCCACAAGCACCCATCACCCATTTTCCCCATCCCCAAACCCTCCACCTCCAACAACCCTCACTTTGTTCTCTGTATTGAGGAGTCTCTTATGGTTTGACTCCCTCTCACTTTGTAACTATTTTCCCCCTTCCCTTCCCACGTGGCCTTCTATTAAGTTTCTCAAATTCCACATATGAGTGAGAACATATGATATCTCCCCTTTTCTGACTTGCTTCACCTAGCATAATACCCTCCAGTTCCATCCACATTGTTGCAAATGGCAAGATTCCATTCTTTTTCATTGCCAAGTAGTATTCTGTTGTATATGTATATGCCAGAGTCTAGTTCCAGCAGGTCCAGGGCTCCCTGAAGGATGGACAGTGTTGGCAAAAGGGAGTGAGAGAGCCTCAGCTTCTTTCTGCTCACCAGGCAGGCATCTCTACCCTGACCCGAGAGTCAGCTTTATGTATTGAAAACATGTATGGGGTACAAAACAGAAGTGGCAATTGACTTAGACAATAATTTAT
>NW_021865275.1:0-875 GCF_006229205.1 Suricata suricatta | reverse complement strand
TAATACTATAAAAATCCCTTTGACTGAGGTTTTGAAAGAAATTAAAAGTAATGAGAGTTCTTTAATCCATAACCTGACCTCTCGTAGTTCATTGACTGTTTTTTAGCCATCTGGGTTGAATGGACAAATTCTAAAATATTTTATTAGCAATGAATCCTGTAATGACACTAAACCACATAGTGATTATTATACAAGGGAGAAAGAGATTTCAGGTAAATATTTGTGGATGTCTTCACCACCCACACTGTCAAAAATTATTTGAAATTGTTCTGTAAAATTTTAATATATGTAAAACTTTCAAGTCAAAATTAAGCACTTTGATGGCAATGTCTTTCTAATTTTGTTGTCCACAAATAACCTTTGGAGCTCAGTGAATAGCACCATTTTCTTCCAAGACTTTAAGCTCAATATAGAGGAAGCAGGATAATCCACTGAATTCTGGATGTTTGTGTTAAGTTCAGAAGTCATATCTTCCTAAAATAAGAGTACATAGAAATAGACATCATGAACATAGGCTATTTAATTCCAAAGATAGGCTGCTATTGCATTTAAATTATATGCAAATTAAAAATGAAACTATGCTTTTAAATGATTTGTGCCAGCTTACGTAAGATAAGAAGTTCTTGATATCACATGAGAATGAACCCAATGATTGGAACATCCTGGGGCCCTTAAAAATGCAAGCTCGACGGCCATGCCCGTTCTAGTAGGACGATGAGTCATCAGGGGAAGTCAGTTATGGTAAATGCAACTCTTGTTAAACCGTATTGAGGCAGAAAGTTGTGTAATATGTTTAAACAACTATATAGCCTCCTATACATTTATGTAAATATCTACATATAAAAGGTGTGAGGGAGGGAGGGGAAGAGGGAGAG
>NW_021865274.1:0-875 GCF_006229205.1 Suricata suricatta | reverse complement strand
GGTCTGCAGACCAGCCTGTATACATGTGTGTGCAAGCACGAACCTAGGGCTTACACGTGTGTGTTTGCATGTGTGAGTGTATCTGCGAGTGTGCAGAGCAGCCCCTCTCCTTCCACCGGCTTCTCCATGGGGCAGCCCTCCATGGCGCACCTGCTGCTGCTGCACCCCATCCCGGCCGGGACTCTCTCGGACGCCTGCCTGCAGCTGCGGAGCCTCAGAGCTGAGCGAGGCAGGGAGACAAGAGGCAGGGATGTGAGCAAGGTTGTTTATGGGGCCGGCTGGCAGGCAGAAAGGCAAGGGGGCCACAGTCAGGGCTGCTGGCTCAGGAAAGCGTGGGCTGGGATTGGCGGCTGAGCTCTGGACACAGGTGGATAGAGGTGAGCAGGGGGGGACAGAAGTGGGGCCGGAGTGCCCCGCACAGGCCAAAGTCTGAGCCTTCCATCTCTGCAGATGCAGGACATCTGCTCTCCCGGGGCTACTTCACTGCAGCAAGAGCCCAGGGGTCAGGAAGTGGGGGTGGCGGCTGGAGAGGTGCAGAGGGGAATGTGAGGAGTCACGTCCCCAGATGACAGGGCCCAGGCCCCTGTGTCCTTGTGAGCAGGTGCAACGTGCCTGCTTCACAACCAGAGGGCTGTGGCAGAGGGGAGGGGCCTCTGATGTCTGACAGGCCCCAGGCTGGAGTCCATGGCCCATGGCTGCTGCATATCCCTTTCTCTCACACCAGGTTCCCAGGGCTGGCTCCAGCGTGCCCCCTTGGGCAGGGCATCACCTCCTCACAGCCCTGCATACAGGAGTGCTGGCTGCCTTACTTTGATGAAGGGGACGAAGCCATTGTAGAGCAGAGTGAGAAGGAAGAGGGCCCCAAACATGGGCCA
>NW_021865273.1:0-875 GCF_006229205.1 Suricata suricatta | reverse complement strand
CGCTTGTTCCAGAAGCTGCAGCAAGACCCCTATTTGGCAGCTCAAGTCCAGTTATTTGCTGTCTGGAGGTTTCCTGGTGCAGAAACGTAGGAAAGCTCTCATTCTCCTTTGCCAGAGGCTCAAAAGTCGGATACCTTAACCTAGTTTGAAATCTTTGTAAACGTTCATTAGTTTTGTTTGGATCCGGACTTTCAGTTCTTGCTCTGGTTCTCAGGTGGTCAGGGCTCCTGCTTCTTGCTCTTCGCTGAGCTGTGGTAACCGGGCCATGTAGTAATGCTTCAGTTGTACTTTGGTCTGATCCAGGTGATCCTATAAACGTTGATTTGGGTTCTATGTTTTCTGTGGGACTTTGGCTGTTTTCCGAGTTGTATGCTCTTGCATCTGGCTGCTCACAATGGGGAAATGTATCCCCCAGTCTACCTTCTTCCGTTCCTGCAGTGACAGTGTCGTTCGGTATCCTGAACGTTAACTGACATCTCTTAGCTATGCTATGTGTCTGAGACTGCGCCCTAGAACAAACTTGTCCTACTTCGGGATTGGGCGGTTTGGTTGAATTGCTCTGTCCCCGTCTCCAAGATTCACCATCACTGGTTGTTTCTGGAGAACTTTCTTCTGCAGGTGCACCGCTTGTTCCAGAAGCTGCAGCAAGACCCCTATTTTGCAGCTCAAGTCCAGTTGTTTGCTGTCTTGAGGTTTCCTGGTGCGGAATCCTAGGCAAGTTCTCAGTCTCCTTTACCAGAGGCTCAGAAGTCGGATACCTTAACCTAGAATGAAATCTTTGAAAGCGTTCGTTATTTCTGTTTGGAGCCGGACTTTCAGTTCTTGCTCTGGTTCCCCGGTCGGCAGGGCTTCTGCTTCTTGCTCTTTGCTGACCT
>NW_021865272.1:0-876 GCF_006229205.1 Suricata suricatta | reverse complement strand
CCCCCACCCCTGTCTCCCCGTCCGCCCCTCCCGGTGCACCTGATGTACCTTTATGCTCCTGGAAGCTAAATGTAGATACTTAGAGTCCCAAACACCAGTGACCCTCAGGCCAAGTGCGTGAACTCACTCGTGAAGGGGTGAGTGCTATTCACATTTGGGAGTAGCTCTGACATTTTTTCGGTCTGGATTGTGTGTGTCTGTGTCCGCGGACTTTCGTTGTGGGTGTTTACTGTTTTATTTCCAGGTCTCAGGTGCAGTGCTCAGTGAACCATAGCCCCCATTTTGCATTCCCTCTGCAACATCCATGCAAGGTCTCCTTCTTATTTTTTCCTCTTATTTCCGTCCCTGAAGTGACCGTATGTTTTTCATACAAGCGAGAGCCCTTTGGAGAAGAGAAGGAAGCATGTTAACAATTACAGTGCTGGGGCCACAGCTGTAAACCAGGGCACGTGCCCCCCCCCCCCCGCCTGGACTTCACGTCCATGCCTGTGACCCTCTGAGCAACCGTTCTGTATTGTTTAATTTGCATGTATGGGTTTTTGTTAAAGATTTTATTTTTTAAAGTAGACTCTATACCCAACATGGGGCTTGAACTCATGACCCCGAGATCAAGAGCCACATGCTCCGCGGAGTGAGCCATCCAGGCACCCCTTTTATTTTTATACATGCATACAAAATGTGTATTTTTGGTTTATGTGCATGTACATGTCATTTTTATAGATGATATCCATTATAGCTTATTTCTGTTTCTTACCTGTTTTCACTAAGCACTGTTTTTATCGGTTCTGTTGCTTTTTTTTTCAGTTAAAAACATTTTTGGGGCGCCTGGGTGGCTCAGTCGGTTAAGCGTCCAGCTTTGGTTCAGGTCATGATCTC
>NW_021865271.1:0-1751 GCF_006229205.1 Suricata suricatta | reverse complement strand
AGCTACCACATAGACTGACAACTCATGTACAAAGACATCCCCACAGGCTAGTTTGAAGATGGGGGGTATGTCACAGAAGAAGTGGTTAATTTGGTTAGAATTACAGAAATGCAGAGAGAAAATTTGACATGTTTGTCCTATCTGGACTGGGATTCCACCAATCCAAGAGCCAATAGCTAGTTGGATACACTTCTTCTGGTTCATGACTAAAGGGTAGTGCAGAGGGTTACAAATGGCCACGTAGCGGTCATAGGCCATCACTGTCAGGAGGAAACATTCAGTGGCTCCCAGCATAAGGAAGAAGCACATCTGGGAAGCACAGCCCAGCACAGAAATGCTTCCATCCTGAGTCCAAAGGTTCACCAGAATCCTAGGGATGATGACGGATACATAACAGATTTCCAAGGAGGAAAGATTTGCCAGGAAAAAATACATGGGCTTCTGTAGTGCCTTGTCAACTCTGGTTATTATTATTATGAGGCTATTTCCAATTAAGATAATAACATAAATGATAGAGAACACCCCAAAAAGTAACCGTTGGTGGTTTGGAAGTTCAGAAAATCCCAGGAGCACAAATTGCTTTATGGTAGAAATATTGTCATCAGCTTTCACTTCTTCACATTTCATCTGTGGGAATGATTTAATCAGAAGTACAGGTCACTCCAATTCCTTAGGCTCTTGTGTTCGTCTTACATACATAAACAGAATGGTATACTTCCCAAGTTTCACAGTTCCCAATAAAACAAATGTATAAATTCCAGTGCTCTAAGAGTAAAGTAATTGTAATTTATTACTATTAAATGTATTTGTAGGATAAACACTTGTGTCTTAAAAATGTTTTTATGTTTTTATTTTATTTTTGAGGACATAGTGTGAGTGGGGGAGGGGCAGAGAGAAAGGAAGACAAAATCTGAAGCAGGCTCCAGTCTCTGAGCTTTCTGCAGAGAGCCTGGCGGAGGGCTCAAACTCACTGACTGTGAGAACTCAGCAGAAGTCAGAAACCCAACAGGCTGAACCACCCAGGAGTACTCACCTAACTTTTTTTTTCCTGCTTTGAATTATCATACTTTTTGCTTCTGAAGATAAGATATGTGATTGTAACTTTGCTCTCCATCTGAACACTCAAAATTTCAAAATCCGAATTTATAATCAATTGTGACAATAATTCCATCCTTTCTTTGTGCTTTCCTCTCAATTCTGTTTTCTATTATTGTCAATTCAAAATTAACTCGTTGCACAAGTCAATATCTTGTAAGCTGCCTAAATAGGTTTTATGTATGAATATAGTTCATTTTTAAAAGTAATTGGTTTTTGTGGGTTTAGTTTTGTCATTCTGCATATTTAGACTAATTTATTATAAGACAAACTTGATAAGCTGACCTCTAAATATTATAGGGTGTTATTTAATCTTTAAAAGAGTGCGTACAGTAATTGTTTTTTTTCAGATTTTGCAGTGGGGAGCAAAGGAGGTCTAAGATGCTCTCTGTGTTCAGAAGTACTCAGAGGTAAGAGACAGGTGCATCTACCATTTTTGTTCAGGAAAACAACCCCAATTACTATGTATACCCTTCACACATTTGCCAATCAAAGAAATACCAACCAAACTCATCTCTGAGAACATCCTAAATTACCCATATCCTCAACAATTGCTTTTATTCTGCTGACTCCAGTAATCCATCTCATCTTTTCCTTGCACACATAAGTGTCTGTGTTCATGGACATGGGTGTATCGGGCTGAATTACTCATTTTA
>NW_021865270.1:0-876 GCF_006229205.1 Suricata suricatta | reverse complement strand
CCTCGTACCGCTACATGTGCTTTAAATGGCCGGGTCCAGTTTTCTTAGTTTTGTATTCAACTCTTCAATACTTATTATGATTTTGTATATCTCAAAGGTTCCATCTGGTATGACTTTCGCCTTTGCTTCAAGAGTATCTTTTAACTATTCTTACACTACAAGTCTGACCATGAAGTCTCTCAGCTCCTGTGTTTCTGGACACATCTTTTTTTACCTTTTTAATTTGAAAGACTTTTTTGCTGCATCAGAAAATGCAAGTTAAAAGCTTGTATTCCCTCAGCCTTTATATGTGTCATTTAATTGCCATTGACTTTGCATCATTTCTGTTGAGAAATTGAAAAGTGGTTTTCTTTTCTTCCTCAGATGAAATCTCCTTCTGATATGGAACTGCTTTAATGTTTTTGCCTTACCAATTTTTCTCAGCTTCGCACTGGGTGTGTGTGCTGCGAGTCTGTGTGTGTGTGTGTGTGTGTGTGTGTGTGTGTGTGCGCTGCTTGGCGTTCACTGATGTTCTTGGAGCCAAGGTTAGTGTTTTCATCTTCAGGAAGGAAAACCTTCAGGAAAAAAGCCATGTGTCTTGTTGAACTGAAGGAGATGTTCTTCTTTGTCTCGACATCACAGACAGTTTTCTAGTTGTTTCTGCTATGAGCACATATTCAAACCTTCTTCATACATCATGACTGAAACTGCACTACTTTCCTTTTTCAAATCGAATCTTACACGAGTTCTGTATTCCATCACGATTTCATTTTCATCTCTCATGTGACAGGACAGTTGAACCTGACCTCTGCCTGGATTGGCAGGTCATCATTTTGGACCAACTTCTGGACAGTTGATCCCACCATTTGAACATCAGATACATCCTTTGTCCAAAAC
>NW_021865269.1:0-876 GCF_006229205.1 Suricata suricatta | reverse complement strand
TGAATCTTTGATGCTTTTCTCAACTCCAGCGATTAATTTTATGACAAGTTTTTTAAATTCTTGATCCGGTATGTTGTCTAGATCTGCTTTGAGCAGTTCTGTGGCTGTGACTTCCTCCTGGAGGTTCTTCAGGGGAGAGTTCCTTCGTTTTGTCATTTTTGCTATTTTTCTGTCTCTTGTCACCTTTAGAAAGCTCGTTGAGCACTGTGCACCTGTTAATATTTCTCTGTTAAAGGAGGCTTATTGACTGTCCAGGGCCTGTCATTTCAGGAAATATTCTTTTAATGGTGTCTGTCAGTTTCTCTTGTTGTGCCTTTGTATATTTTATTTCCCTACTCAGCAATATTTGGGACTCACTGTCATGCACACTTTGGCTTGTTTCTTGGTGTAGCCCTAAGAAGGAAAACAGAGAGAGAAACACAGAGGGAACAGTAACACACAAATGCACAGACAAATCAAACAAACACATTAAAAGCGGGAAAGAAAATAAAGAGAATGGGGAGGAAATAGACAAAAAGAGGAGAAGAAGAAAAGAAAAAGAAAAGAAAAAAATGAAAAAAATAAAAGGGGGCAGAGACAATAAAGGACAGTGGACAGTCTAAAAGTGTATGACCAGTTGAGGGGAGAGGTAGGGATGAGATATAGGAGTATATATCTGGATTGCAAGAAGGTAAAAAAAAAAAAAAAAAAAAAAAAAGGGAGAAAGGAGAAAGGAAAATAAGGAGTAAAATTTTTTAAAAATTTAAATAAAAAAAGTAATAGTATTAAAAAATACGTACAGAAAAAGGCGAAAAGAAAAAAATGAAGAAAAAAAGAAAAAAATTATTAAAAAAAGCAAAAAAACCCAGCAGCTTCCCCTTGTGGATAGGTGTGATT
>NW_021865268.1:0-876 GCF_006229205.1 Suricata suricatta | reverse complement strand
TATATCCGCTCTGGCCTCCTGGGTTGGGGAGACGTCCCCAACCTTAGGACAAGCCAACCCTCCGTTCTGAGTCTCGGGCCTAAACACTGGGGTGCCTACTTTAGTCCCGAGACTTTAGGCGGGTATTATGGGAACTTCCCAATCTAAGCCTGATCCCCGGACTCCCCTGGGGTGCCTATTCATGAACTTCAACTCCCTGGGGTACTCTGTTGATTTAAAAAAAAGCGATTAGTCCATTTTTGCACTGTTGATTGGCCTCAATACAAACTAGATAATCAGCCTCGATGGTCCCGAGAGGACCTTTAATTTCCAGGTTCTCACTGATATGGAACTTTCTGCCTTAAGCTGGAAAAACGGACAGAAATCTCGTATGTTCAGGCCTTTGGGACCTACGCTCTCGCCCCGACCTTTGTTCCCACTGTTCTACTGTTCTACCCAGATTTTAACATCGCCCTCAAAAACCAGAGACCACCAGGGAGGCCGAAGCACGCATGCAAAAGCAAAGGGCTTTATTAGGAATTTAGGCCCAGCCAGCCTAACCTCGGGCTCACAGACGTCAACAACCCACTGGATCCACGTGGAGCGAGTCCCGAGCATGGGGGGGCGGGGCCTTTTATGAGTTTAGGAAGGGGGAGTTACAGGAAATTGTGATCACCGACAGTAACTTTAACCAATTACAGAGTGGACCCAGGACCCTCATGTAGGGCGTGACTAGTCTTAACTTCCATCTTTAGGCCCGCCCCCAGAAACGCTAATGGTGTTAGCTGGCCTTCAAGGTCCGAGGGGGAACCTGAATCAGACCTGCATCCTTACACTACTACCCAGGTCCTCTTGGCTCCAACCCTTCCCCCCACCTCCGCCATCTTACCTTCCTCC
>NW_021865267.1:0-876 GCF_006229205.1 Suricata suricatta | reverse complement strand
CATTGATAGATCTAAGAAGTGTTAAGATAATTATCATACTCAGATGTTAGGGACATAGCATTCAAATGTCTTCCTTATTAAGGCATCAGCCTGGGGCAAAGGTTATCAGTACAGGAAAAGCTAGTTTCCCTTCTCCCAGTACTGACAGCTTTTCTAGAGAGTGCAAGAATTCTCCTTTGTCTTCTATATTCTACGACATCCTTGAGCCCAATCAGTTTCCTACAACAGTGTGCTTTCACTTGTCCTTTTTCTCTCCATCTCCTCAATCATCACAATTTCAGCTCAGGTACTCATTTACTCTTGCACTCTTGGTAGTTCTTATTTGTTGACAAAAATAGTTTCTCTTCTCTCTGCCTCTGATCCAACATCCTTCAGTTTGCATTGCTGTCAGTATGTAATTCTTATAATACAGTTCTTATCATGTTCAGTCTAAACTCCTGAGATGACTCTCCCTCGGCTCAAAGGGAAAAGCCTAAACTCCATAGACCTTCATCAAGTTCCAAAATACATTTTAGACTTATCTCATAAAATCCTTTCACACACCCTATGTTCCTACATATCCAACATCTTAATCCTTCCAAAAATGCTGTTCCTTTTCATGCCTTCATAGCTCTTTCTCTCCTGAATGCCCTTCTCACCTCTGTAAGTATTTTGAAATATACATACTCTTTAAGGTCCAGATGAAAAAATCACTTGTTTTGCCAGGTTTCCCTGATACCCTTAGTAAGAATTACCCCCTGCTGTGAACCTGTGTAGTATCTATTTTTTCATCTACTTCAATGCATCTTATATATATTTGGTTTTCTGTCTCTCTGCTAGACTGGAAGCTCCCACAGGTTAGAGATGAACTTATTCATCTTCATGCAAGCAACAGTG
>NW_021865266.1:0-876 GCF_006229205.1 Suricata suricatta | reverse complement strand
TTTTTTTTTTAAGTCAAAGATATTAGCATATATAAACCAGTGCATTTTTAATCAGGACACTGGTGTGTCTTGACATACCAAAAAGCAACACATGGAGAAAATTAATTTGCAAAAAACAACATGGCTTTTAATCAAGTTAATTTAGGCTCTGAGGTGTGATGTATTAACCAGGCAATGTTGGCCTTAAACTACAATTAATTTGCAAATAAATTAGTAGACTAATCTATTTTTTTTGGTCACGCACCCCCTACTAGTGAACACACTACCAGATGCAGCCAAGCCTCTCAGACTAAATAAAAGTTCTTATATACATACCAGACATCTGGTCCCTGCTCAGATACTTATAATTCATAACCTCATAGAAGACTTCTTTACAATGTGAAAGAATTTTAATGAATATTTTGCCCCTTAGTTTGTGACCTAACTTGCAACTTTCAACTTACCTTGAATTATGAAGTTTAATTTTGTTTTTCTTTTTGTTTTGTTTCTTATTAGGAAACATTGGATAAATATGCTACCTCTTCTAATAAGTTTTTCTCAGCAAACTAGGACACACTTACTTTCTCTTTCTTGGAAGAAAGAAGGTTTTAGAAACGTTGAGGGTCAGAGAAAAGAGTTCCTAGGTTGATAGCTTTCTCCAGTACAGAAATATAATTCAGTGTTGTAAGCTTCAAAACTTAAGTTTGGGCAACACCAGAGAATCTAAATAGGTAAAGAAATGCGTATCTTTAAAATCTATGATATTGCACATGTGGGAATCAGCCATCAAAATAACGCTTTAGTGATAATTACTTGCCAGGGGACATGGTGATTTTTCTAACCTTGCTGCGTCCTGACCTTGCCTCTTCTCTCTTACAGTTGTCTACTTAAATTTAT
>NW_021865265.1:0-876 GCF_006229205.1 Suricata suricatta | reverse complement strand
TGTCAAATTGGTTTCCATGTAACACCCAGTGCTCTTCCCCACAAGTGCCCTCCTCCATCACCACCGCCTCTTTTCCCCCTCAGCCTCCCCCTTCAACCCTCAGTTCGTTTTCAGTATTCAATAGTCTCTCCGGTTTAGAATCCCTCTCTCTCCCCAACTCTCTGTCATTTGTTTTTAAAATGTAGTAAAAGTTCAAATTAATTAGGACTGTTAGGTATATTAGAAATTTGATGTTATTCTTTTTTGCTTCAAGCACTTAAATGAAACGAATACCAAAGGGTATAATCTTTGTTTTGTCCTTTTTACTCCAAAATAGAGTGAAATTAATGTGACTTGTTTTCCACCATGAATGTAAACATCTCATCAAATAGAGTTACATTTTACTTTAATTTTGAATATGAATATTGTCTGACATTTTAGAGATTACCTTCAATAATTTGGCAGTATTTTTTTTGCTGAATACTTTAAATACTATAGAGAAAATGTTACAGAATAAAAGTGATTGTGATAGCCATGATTTCCAAGGTGGTGGCAAAAACTTGATCCCTCAATGACTTAGACTCAGAATTGACTTAGACTTAGACTTAGAATCTATTGAATATGTGTGTGCTGAAGATAGAAATTTTCTATATTCAAACTCATAGTCTCATAGGGAGATGGACATGCAAATAACAAATGTGGTAAGTTGAGAATAAATGCATAGGTGTCTTGGAATCCAAAAGAAGCAGCATCTACATGTCTCTGAAATAAAGTTTTTGAAGTGAGGAGATAAGAGGAAAACTATTTATGATGAAGAATAAGATAGAAAAAAGACGGAGGTATGAAGAACATGGTGTACGTGGAAGAGTAGTAATTCACTAAATTAAAGTGCGGGGT
>NW_021865264.1:0-876 GCF_006229205.1 Suricata suricatta | reverse complement strand
GGTATTCAAATTTCCCATACGTGAAATATTTGTATTTGTACAGTTTTTTTCAAATCAGGATCCTGACAAAGTCCATGACATGTGGCCAACTGGTAAATGTATCTCATGTATCTCGGGCCACTTCAGTCTCTACGTTGCCCCCTCTGCCTCTTGTGTGCCCTAGAGCAGCACACATATGTTCCCCAGGGCCTTTGACAACATGAGAAGGTCTACAAAGACGTGCGTGCGGATGTGTGTATGAGCGTACAGATGCAGATACAGATGTCGGTGTAGATAAGATACGTGCCTCAGCATATTGATCTGGCTACTCCCTCCGTATTTCTCTGCCCCTTTTCTTACTCCTTACTCCCAGGGGGCACTTCCTCTACTCTCCCACCCCCACCGAAGCAGGGCGGGGATATAAAACTCAAGGAAAGTACCGCCCTTACATTTGAGAAGATTCAGGGCTAGTTTTCCATTTCTCACTTCTGAGATTCTAGATGAAATCTCCAGCTTGGGGGAGAGTGAAAGCCAAATGCAAATAAAAAAGCCAGTTAGAAAGAGAGGGGATAGAGGGTCAGACAAAACTTTTGGTAAGAAAGACCAGGAGAGAGAAGAGATTTGGAGAGGCTCACAAAGGCAGGCTCCCCCTTCTTACTGGCCCACTCACAGGCCACCCACCCTTCAGCCATCCTGCACATTTTTTAATGTTTATTTTTGAAAGAGAGAGACAGACAGAATGCAAACAAGGGAAAGGCAGAGAGGGAGACCCAGAATCCGAAGCAGGCTCCAGGCTCTGAGCTGTCAGCACAGAGCCCAACACAGGGATAGAAACCAAGAACTGTGAGATCATGACCTGAGCCGAAGTCGGACATTTAACCAACTGAGCCATCCAGG
>NW_021865263.1:0-876 GCF_006229205.1 Suricata suricatta | reverse complement strand
AATTAAAATGCTTCTGTCTTCTAGAAATTTACAAATATTTACAAATTAAATATTCCTTTAGTTGTCTTCAATGATGATGGTTATAATGAAAGTCATATTATTTCCCCTTGCAGATGAAAACAGAGGGTTTGTTTTCTGAAAGTCATCACAATTAATGTTACTAAAAAGAGCTCCCTTTTACCGTAATACTGTAACTGCTAAAATAAGACACTAACTGTAAGATACCGCTTGGTTATTTTTGAAAAATTTTCTTAGGTTTTTTCATCTTGACAATCTGCTTATCAACTGTTTGACACACTAAAAACATTACCCACGGGCAGAGTAACAGAGCACATCAGGAATTTTCAGAAGATATGAAAACCACATGTTATTTTGATATAAAATCAAAATCATGATCTTCTCATCTGATTTATTCACCGTTCTTCTAGAAATGTACTCTACTGACTTAAAAAAATAGGCCAAGCTTATAATATCTAAAAATTAAAAAAATTCTTTTGAGACTAAAACATTTGCATGAGACTAAACCTTCTCTCTGGAATTCAAGAAAGAAAGAAGAGGTAAGCAGAAATGATGCCCTGCAGAGCCAACTTGATACACGAGCTTATCCATCAAAGATCAATTAAAGATAATATACCTGAAGGAGAGAACTTTGGGCTGATTCCGAGGTGGTTTACTATGATTTTAAGTTAAATTCTAACAACCTTGTTTATTTACTTTCTATATCTACAACTCATTGAAGATAACACTTCTATAAAAAGATTACAGATGAGGTAAGAGCTGATAGTCTGTTAGTAAAGAGACTGAAAGCCAAGTGAAAAGGAAAAAAAGTCTCCCGGAAATTCAGGGGCCTTGGCTAGCACAGCCACCTGAGGAGGT
>NW_021865262.1:0-876 GCF_006229205.1 Suricata suricatta | reverse complement strand
TGAACTATTGGGACCTCATCAAAATAAAAATCTTGTGGACAGCGAAGGAAACAATCAGCAAAATTAAACGGCAACCGACAGAATGGAAGAAGTATTTGCAAATGACATATCAGATAAAGGGTTAGTATCCAAAATCTATAAAGAACCTCTCAAACTCCACACTCAAAAAACAAATGATCCAGTGAAGAAATGGGCTAATAACATAAACAGACACTTCTCCAAACAAGACATCCAGATGGCCAACAGACACATGACATGAGGCTCAACATCACTCATTGTCAGGGAAATACTGACAAAACTACAATGAGATACAACCTCACACCTGTCACAATGGCTAAAATCAACATGTCAGGTAACAGTAGATGCTGGCAAGGATGCAGAGAAAGATCATCTCTTTTGCACAGGTGGTGGGAATCGAACTGGTACAGCCACTGTGGGAAACAGTATGGAGATTCCTCAAAAAATTAAAAATAGAAGTGCCTTATGACCCAGGAATTGTACAACTAGGTATTTATCCAAGAGATACAGGTGTGCTGTTTCAAAAGGACACATGCACCCAAAGTTTATAGTAGCACTATCAACAAAAGCCAATGTATAGAAACCGTGCAAAGTCCATCGATGGATGAATGGATAAAGAAGGCATGGTATAAGGCACCTGGGTTGCTCAGTTGGTTAAGCATTCAACTTCAGCTCAGGTCGTGATCTTACACTTCATGAGTTCAAGCCCTGCATCAGGCTCTTTGCTGATAGCTCAGAGCCTGGAGCCTGCTTTGAATTCTATGTCTTCCCCTTTCTCTCTGCCCCTCACGACTCATGATCTGTCTCTTTCACTCTCTCTCTGTGTATAAAAATTAAAAAATATGTGATACACACACA
>NW_021865261.1:0-876 GCF_006229205.1 Suricata suricatta | reverse complement strand
GTCTTGAATGTCCATTCTAACAAATTCATGCATAATTTTTTATAAAATTAATTCTCCCCTAAAATTATTTCGGTTTCACTTGGTATATAAAAATTCAAGCTCAAAAGCATAGCCTCTGGAGAACTCATAAATAAACATGATCAGTGAAAGACTAATGTTTCAGAATAAACATTTAAAGTTTTCTATAAAATGTCAAAGCAAGCCTACCGTCTGAGAAAACCACAAGCCCCAATGCCCAGAAGCCTCCCACACACAGTCAAGAATGGTAGTTTGTTACTATCACTACAAAAAGAAAATTTTAATATACCTTGCATTATTTACATGTTGAAATATAAATCCAGTTTGGTCTATTAGGTTGAATGATATGACCCCTACCATTGTTCTAACCAAATGTGATAGAACATTACTCTGTCAGAGCTACCATGTTAGCTCTCTGGAAAAGTCCACTGAGGCCAACAGCCAGCACCAACTGGACAGCTATATGAGGGAGCCCCCAACAACATATTAGGCCTTTAGATGACTGTGCTGACCAACATCTTGACTGTAGTCTTAGGAGCAGCCTTACACTAGGACTCCCCCAAAGGCACTTCCAGATTCCTGATCACAGAAACTATACTCAAAAAATGAACTTGAGGATTTGCCCAAGGTCACACAGCTCATCATTGTTGAAGGGACTAAAATCCTCATCTGACTCTAGACCCTGATCTCCCACTCTCTCTCTGCCCCTCCCCTGCTCTTTCTCTCTCAAAAGTAAAGAAACATTAAAAAAAAGTTAATAAATAAATAACAAATGAAAAAAATAATATAAAAACAGAGACACAAGACACATTTCCTCAAGGTTCAGATACTCTAACATATAAAGGTACAAAAAAAAAA
>NW_021865260.1:0-1752 GCF_006229205.1 Suricata suricatta | reverse complement strand
CAGGGTCAGAGAGAGAAGGAGACACAGAATCTGAAGCAGGCTCCAGGCTCCGAGCTGTCAGCACAGAGCCTGATGCAGGGCTCAAACCCACGAACTGTGAGATCATGACCTGAGCCAAAGTCAGATGCTTAACTGACTGAGCTGCCTAGAAGCCCCAATAAATAAACTTAAAAAATAAGCTTATTTTATTTTTTTGAGAGACAGAGAGCTAGAGAGAGTGTGTGTGTACAAGTAGAGGAGGGGTAGAGAGAGGGGGAGAGAATCTTAAGCAGGCTCCATGCCCTGCTCAGAGCTAAACTCTGGGGTTGATCTTGTGACTCTGGGATCATGCCCTGAGAGGAAATCAAGAGTTGGTCACCCAACCAACTAAACCACCCAGGCGCCCCCAAAAGAAGCCCATTTTAGATTCATTTTAGATTTACAGAAACATTATGAAGATGGCACATAGAGTTCCGATAGATTCTACCTTCAATTTCCCCTGTTATTAACACCTTACATTAGTAAAATACATTTGTTACAACTGGCATACTTATATTGACACATTGTAAACTAAAATCCTTATTTTTTCAGATGTTTAGTTTTTACCTAATGTTGCCCCCTCCCCCCCTTTTTGGTAGGTCCCATCCAGGATACTACATTATGTTTAGTTAGGTCTCCTTAGGCATCTCCTAGCTGTGACAGGTTTTCCTTGTTTTTGATGACCTTGATGGTTCTGAGGAATACTCATCAGATATTTCTTGAATTGAGATTCTGATCTTTTCCTCATGATTACACCGGGCTTATAGGCTTTGGCAAGGACGACCGCAGAGGTCAAGTCCATTCTGGTCACATCAAGGATACATATTATTAACACAATTTAGGATTGTTGATGTTGACCTTGACTACCTGGCTGGGATAATGTTTATTGGGGGTCTCTTCCATAGAGTTGCTCTTTCTCCCCTCTTCATGTAGAGTTCTGTGGAAGAAAATCGCTGTTCACAGCTCATACTTAAACTGGGAATATAACTCCTGCTCCTTATTTCCAAAAATTATTTGGAATTCTTCTGCATGGGAGATTTGTCTCTTGTCATTCATTCATTTCTTATACTAGTATGGACACCTAAATATTTATTTTATATTTGGGGTTATACTCAAAAAGTACTTTATTTTGTTGCTCAAATTATTCCAGATTTGGCTCCCATGACCTTGTGACATACTTCCGTCATTTTATTATTATTGTTTTTTTTAAAGTGCTTTCATACCTCCTGGGGCCATACAGTGCTCTGGAATCACGTGTACAGCCCTTGCCCTAGCTGCCTTAGTCCCAGAGCCAGTCTCTTTCCCAAGGAATCCTGCTTCCTTGTCCTGGGGAACAATAGTAGAAACCAAGAGCTGGGCACTGGGAGTGCTCACTGCCACTGAGGTGTCATTGCTTCTAGGTCTTCTCAGTTGGCAGATCAAGAAAATAGATGTTTGCATACTAATCTGTGAATATGCACATTTCTATAGATGTTGCTGTGTGTGGCCATCTGTTCCTAGATTAAGCTAAAGAGGACTTCATACTGACCTCTCCATCTCTAAGCCATTACCACATGAATCAGTCTAGTCTCCTCTCCCGGCTCATCTATTTGTAGCCTATGCTGGGACTCCAGCAGCGAGAAACCTGGCTCCTACCACCTGCTACTCACTTATTAATTGTTCTATTCCTCTGCCCCATGCATGGTGGTTTCAGAGCCGTTACCCCATATCCCCGTGGGAAGTACACTTTCTCAA
>NW_021865259.1:0-876 GCF_006229205.1 Suricata suricatta | reverse complement strand
TGAGGGTGGCTGCATAGATACATGACTAGGAGCTGACATGGGGGGAGTACCGAGAGCAAGGGGGTGGTACCTGTTACAGCAGAACCCTGAATTGGGGGCATTGGGGTGCTCAAGCGAGGGAAACCTGAGGGCCTGGGGCTCTTAGACAGCCAGGGCTGGGGATGAAAATCCTTCTCTTCTTAACAGTTTTACTGAGAGTGGATCACCTTCAGGTCAGATCAGTAGATAAATTTCCAACCCAAGGACTCATTTTCTCTCTCAGTTATTAAAAATCAACCCAAGGGGCCCCTGGGTGGCCCAGTCAGTTAAGCATCCCACTTAGATGGCTCAGATCATGATCTCATGGTTTGTGGGTTCAAGCCATGCCTCGGGCTCTGCACTGTCAGCCCAGAGCCTACTTGGGATTCTCTTTCTCTCTCTCCCTCTCTCTCTGCCCCTCCCCCACTTACTCTCTCTCAAAATAAATAAATAAACTTAAAAAAAATTTTTTTTTAATCAGTTCAAGTCTCCCATATAGTGTTGGTAGTTCAACCTCTACCAAGAAGTAGACCACAGAATAGATAGGCAACCCAATTAGGTCTTCTGCAAACCTGCTATGTTTTGACTTTTTAAGAGCATCCTTTCCTGCACTTTGCCTTCACCATCCCTTTGTCACTGCACCAAGGCTGGGCTGGCCCCAGAAATGAGTATGAACAGAGGGCTTCCAGTCAAGGACAGCCCTCTCCTTACTTCCTGCTGTTCCCTGACCCTTTGCCCTACTTTCCCACATGCTACAAAAAGGTCAGGAACCACCAGATGGGAACAGGGTCAACACTCACTGGATTTTGTGAACCTGAGAGCAGAAGTCAAATATTTCCACAGCACTTTCCAAGGCAC
>NW_021865258.1:0-876 GCF_006229205.1 Suricata suricatta | reverse complement strand
CTTTCTTATATTCAACCTTGAATGTACCAACAAGGCCCATTACTTGAAGTCTGCCTTTGCAAAAGTGATTTAAAACTCAGGAAAGAAGCCCAGGCTTTCATGAGGAAATGACAATGTCACTCATCTGTCAGAAAGGTATGACCCGATTTCTGGCTCTGGAAGGCAGTGCTGCTGAGGATCTGAGGCTCCACTCTATTCCATCTCTTGAAGGAATGCCTCTCACCAGTATTAGATCTTTCTACCTGGCTTCTCCAGGGTGGGGAATGCTCTATCTATGGTTTCTGCAGAATCTTTAAGAGGCAGAATAACAAAGCTTGGGCTCCAGAGCCAGACAAGCCTTAGTTCAAACCTGGTCTATGCTTTGCCAACTGGATGACCTCTGGAAAGTTACATCACCTCTCTAAGGGCTCATGTTCCTCAGAGAACCATTGTGATAAGCAAGCAAAATAGTACCTGAAACCTTCTTAGCGTAGGGACTGTCATAGGGCAAACACTTGATAAATGTTCACAATAAGGATGGAACTGATGATAGTGGTGATGGTGATGATGGTGATGGTAATGATGGGGGTGGTGATGGTGATGATGGTGATGATGATGGTGGTGATGATGGTGATGATGATGGTAGTGGTGATGGTGATGATGGTGATGATGATGGTGGTGATGGTGGTGATGGTGGTGGTGATGGTGATGGTGATGATGATGGTGGTGATGGTGGTGGTGATGGTGATGATGGTGATGGTAATGATGATGGTGGTGGTGGTGATGGTGATGATGATGGTGGTGATGGTGGTGATGGTGGTGGTGATGGTGGTGATGGTGGCAATGGTGATGATGGTGGTGGCAATGGTGGTGGCGATGGTGATGGTGGTGGTGATG
>NW_021865257.1:0-876 GCF_006229205.1 Suricata suricatta | reverse complement strand
TAAGCCAGCCCTCACTGTACATCAAAGAATTCATACAGGAGAGAGACCCTGTGAATGTGCTAAATGTGGGAAAACTTTCTACCAGAACTCAGCCCTCCATCAACATCAAAGAACACACATGAGGGAGAAGCCTTACAAATGTAGTGAATGTGGAAAATCTTTCTTCCAAAAGTCAGACCTGACTGTGCATCAGAGATCTCACACAGGAGAAAAACCTTATAAATGTAACAAGTGTGACAAATCCTTCAGTATAAAGTCAAAACCTACTGTACATGAGCTAATACACTCGGGAGAAGCCCTATGAATGTAGTGCATGTGGGAAAATGTATTATAAGAAGTCAACCCTCAGTAAACATCAAAGACTTAATACAGGGGAGAAAATACAGGAGTGCAATGCATGTAGGAAGACCTTGCATGGGAAGTCAGTTCTTCTTAAACATCAGAGAACTCATAGAGGAGAGAAACCTTATGAATGTGTAGAATGTAAGAAAAACCTTTTCTGAGAAGTCAACCCTCAGTAAACATTAGAGGATTCATACCAGGGAGAAGCCCTTTGAATGTAACATGTAGGAAGGCATTCTGCCAGAAGTCCCAACTCATTCAGCATCAGAGGATTCACACAGGGGAGAAGTCCTATGAATGTAAAGAATGTGGGAGAACATTTTGCCAGCAGGCATCCCTCAATGTACAGCAGCAAACACACAGAGGAAAGAAGCCCTATGAATACAATGAATATGGAAAATCTTTCTGTGATAGTTCAACCCTTGTTAAACATAAGAGAATTCACTCAGGGGAGAAACCCTATAAATGTAATGTGCTAGGAGCCATTTCTGAAGTAAGGCAGGTTTGCAAGGCCTCCCACGATCAGATGGCAAC
>NW_021865256.1:0-876 GCF_006229205.1 Suricata suricatta | reverse complement strand
GTCCTACTCTTGATTTTGGCTTAGGTCATGATCTCAAGGTTCCTGAGATCGAGTCCTGCATCTGGCTCTATGCTGCTGACAGTGCAGAGCTTGCTTGGGATTTTCTCTCTCTACCCCTACCCAGCTTGTAGCTTGTGCATGTCTCTCTCTCTCTCTCTCTCAAAAATTAATAAACTTTTAAAAAATAAATAATAGATGATAAATGACTTCTTAAGTAAATAAACAAATAACGTTTATGCTTGAATTTTATAAACAGTAACAACAATCTAAATATTATTACTTGGAAAACAGAAATGTAACTATAATAGGAAAAATGATAAGGAGCAACTTCCTCTAGAGTTTTAGGAATGACAAATAAAAAACCATTTCCCCAAATACAGAAATAATGGAAATACAACAGAAGTGCAAAGAAAAAAAATGATGACAAAAGTGGAACAGATACATTGGTTTGTCAGTAAATAAAATTATTTAAACTACCCATTAATGTTATAATAATTCTAATTAACTTTAAAAATTTTATATGCATTGCAAAAGAGTATATCAGAATGAAGACTATACACAAAAGCTTTAAACCTGTTAATATACAAACTTTTGTTAGGTAAACAGGATACAAAGAATTGGGGACAATATAATAATGTCAGTAAAAGAGAATTTAAAGCAAAACCCTTAGGTCAAGATCACTTTGGGAAAATAGATAGTGTGTAATTAAAGTTAATTGCATAAGGTTATTTCTTTTCCAGTTCTGATAAGGTATGTTCACAACCTATACCATAAAAACAGTTAAATTCACTTTCTCAGTTTATTAATACAAAGGGAAAGTTTTAAAACAAGGGCTTCTCAACTTTACACCTAAATCATATGGCATCTTGTTAAAGC
>NW_021865255.1:0-876 GCF_006229205.1 Suricata suricatta | reverse complement strand
GATACAGGAAGAGGCCTACATTCGAACTTAAATTTGTTCACAATTGACATTTGGGGCATGAAGTCATGTTCTCTATGTTTGCAGGGCATGGAAGTGGGGGACAGGAGACACTGGGCTGTGGGAGCCATAGCAGAGTCCCAAGAGAATTCTCCATCAGGGAACAAGGCATCTGCCCTGAAAATAAGATGCCTAATGTGCAGGTGTGTTGCTGAAGGCAGTGTCCGGTGCATCGTGGCCACAGGGTGTGCTGGGGTAGGCTCCCGTCTGCTCCTAAGAGCTTATTGGGCACACCAGAGCCTGACGCTGTATTCAGAGACATCAGGTTGGTAGCTTGAAACTGGCCACGATGATGGCGACTGGGCGCCTGGGGGGCTCAGTCAGTTAAGTGCCCAACTTAGGTTCAGGTCATGATTTCACAGTTCATGGGTTCGAGCCCCACATCGGGCTCTGTGCTGACAGCTCGGAGCCTGGAGCCTGCTTCGGATTCTGTGTCTCCCTCCCTCTTTGCTCTTCCCCCCACTCATGCTGCGTTTTTCTCTGTCTCAACAATAGATAAAAACATGAAAAAAATTTAGAAACTGGCCACGATGGTGATATTTACAGTATAGAAATTGACAAACACTACAAAGCATTTTTAAAAAATGAGACACCTGGTCTACCCTCACACCACTGTCTAAAACAATCCCAAGGCAGGTTCTTTGGTGGTGTATCTACATCCTATGGAGACAAAATGCTGTGTGTATGAAGTAGGAGACGTTAAATCTTTTGTGAGACAAGCATCTCTGTGAGTTCTCGGCCTGGGTATAGGGTAGAAGCACTCTCCTTGCTCTCCAGGGTCCTGGACCGTGGGCCCACCCTTGTGAGCACTGGAGTGCC
>NW_021865254.1:0-876 GCF_006229205.1 Suricata suricatta | reverse complement strand
AATATAGGGCCCAAAACCTTTCCTTTGAATGATAACATTGCTTATCTCCATTTATCAAATACTTCCACAAAGACTTGTGCAGTGATTTACAACAGAAAACAGTGTTCCTTCTGACTTTTTAATACATAAAACCAAAGAGAGATGGGCTCACACATGTAGCTTTTCACATAGTTTTATTGCACTGCACCAGATAAGTGCTAATGCCTTCACATTGAAAACCTCTTGGGCTCGATTGCTGTTGTTCTTTTATTAGATACAAGATGTGATACACCACATGTAAAGTTGACATTTGCCATCGTTTAATCACCATTCACAGTAGGAGCACATGTAACATTATTTACTATTATCTAGATTTAGACCAGCCTTGTCTTTTGTGGTTTTTAATGCCGAAACAATGAGAATATTTTCTGCTTACTCTTCCAAAACTAAATCAGGAAAAATAGGAAGCCTAAATGATTGGTAATAACAAAATTAAACTGGTAATAAAAATCTACCAATAAATGAGGACTGAGAGATTTATAGGTAAATCCTACTGAATATTTAAAGAACAGTTCATATCTATTCTTCAAAAGCATTCCAAAAAAGGAAGAGGAAAGAAAACTTCCAAATACATTTTAGGAGGCCAGAATTTCTCTGATACCAAAACCAGAAAAAGACACCATACAAAGTAAGTAAAATTACAGGCCAATATGTCTGATGAGCATAGATACAAAAATTCTCAGCAAAATATCAATACATCACCTTCAACAATACTTTAAAGTGTATTTCACCACAATCAAGTGTCATTCTTTCCAAGGATGTAAGAATGGTTCAATATTTCCAAATCAATCTATACGATACATCACATAATCAAAATGAAGAATAAAGACCCTATGA
>NW_021865253.1:0-876 GCF_006229205.1 Suricata suricatta | reverse complement strand
GCCAGTGTCTTGTCTACAAAAGGTGGAGAAGGAGCTGCTGAGGCTGATGACTCTTTTTTTTTTTAATTTTTAAAGTTTATTTATTTTTTGAGCAAAAGAGAGAGAGAGCACGCAGAGGATGGGCAAAGAGAAAGAGAATCTCAAGCAGGCTCTACGATGTCATGCAGAGCCGGACTTGGTCCTCGAACCCATGAGCTGTGAGATCATGACCTGAGGCAAACCACGAGTAGGGACGCTTCACTGATGGAGCCACCCAGGTGCCCCTGAAATCGGTTTCTTGTTTTAAAACTTGAACTGCATATTTTATTTTCACTGTTTAAAAAAAGATAACATGCACACACACTCCTCTCAGGAACATGGAGAGCATCTGGCTGTGGAGACACTGGGTTGTCATAGCGCCACTATGACAGAGGTGAGCCCATTACACAGAAAGATGAAGAACCAATGGCTCAACAATAAGTACCACTACTCTTGATTTTAAGTTTTCTCTGTGAGCCAGACATTGCTCTCCCTAGTTCTTGTAAGCACCCTAATGTTAAGGAATATGGTAGTTGTTTTCTTTAAGTGTGATAATGGTAGTGCGGTCACTTTTTTTGAGGATTCTTGTGTGAGTGTGTGTATTACAGTATTATTTATTTATTTAATTTTTTAAATGTTTTTATTTATTTTTGAGAGAGAGAGAGAGAGACAGCGTGAGCAGGGGAGGGTCAGAGAGAGAGGGGGACACAGAATTCTAAAACAGGCTCCAGTCTCTGAGCTAGCTGTCAGTACAGAGCCCAACGCGGGTCTCAAATCCATGAACCATGAAATCATGACCTGAGCCGAAGCTGGACGCTTAACCTACTGAGCCACCCAGGCGCTCCTACAGTTTATTTA
>NW_021865252.1:0-876 GCF_006229205.1 Suricata suricatta | reverse complement strand
GGACGCCGCCACCGCCCGGAAAGGACGCACGCACTCGCGGCGCACCTTTTATAGCGCCTACGGCGGCCCGTGAGGGCCAAACCGCGCCGGCCCCCGCACGCCGCCGCAGCGCCCCCTAGCGGAGCTCTCCGGCCTCTGCTGCCGCCCGTCGCTCTGCGGGAACCGTCCCCAGAGCCCGCTAGCCCCGCCGGCAGGAGCTCCCACGCTCTGCCCGCGCCCGCGGCCGGGTCCGCTTCGGGCGGCAGGTCCTCCTCCAGGGTAGAGTGCGACCCTGCGAAACGGAATCCCCGGTGACCGACGTCCCGTGGGTGGCAGGACTGCAGGAGTCAAGCTGTGCAAAGCACGTGGAACTGTAGCACTCCGTAAAGCCTTCCTGCCCGGCGCAGCCCCAGAGCGGCCCCCCGCTCGGCTGAGCTGCCACGGGGGCTCCCCCTCCTCCCCGAGCCCCTCAGGAGGCCCCCCTGCAGGGAGCGCCGCCTTCACCCTCGCGGGAGGGGCCTCCTGGGCGGGGTTAGCCGGGGCACCAGGCAGCGCCCTTCTGCTTCCTCCCGCACCTGGAAGCTTCTGGGATCGGGTCGGAAGGACCCCCCCACGGATTCGTTAGCCCCCTGGTGCTTCTCACAAGCTAACGAGTAACCGCTAACTTCGCAGATGGGGAGTGACCTATGGAGAGGGGAGGGGGGGCGTGTCAGAGTAGGTTGTAGCTCCGGAGGCGTCCACGGGGCCCTACTGTGCCTGGGGGCAGAGTGGGGAGTCCCAGGGTGCACCCAGACCGGCCTTGCCCCCCGCCCCACCCCAGGCCTGGCCATTTTGGCGGAAAGCTCGGTTTGGCTGTGAGAATTCCCCGCAGGACTGTGTGGTACTGGGCCGTACTGG
>NW_021865251.1:0-876 GCF_006229205.1 Suricata suricatta | reverse complement strand
CGTTACATATGTTCATGGATTGAAGGTATACCATTTTAATTATTTTGGTTCTAAGTTTATCTTAGTCATTTTAAACAACTTATTCTTTAGTCTCTGGAGACAGAGAAGATTAAGGCTGCTTTTCAATTCAACAAACAGTTGTATAAGCTTAATATAAGCTCCTTGTATTTCAGCCTCTATTATTCTCCCAACAAGAATTGAATGTGTTCTTCTTTTTCAGAACTTTTCTTTTAATCAGAATTTATAGCCCATCCTTCCAGCAGTTATATCCACTTTCTCCAAAAATTCCTATGCCAAACTTGTCCCTTCCAACAAGATTTTTTACATGAATTTTACCAATTCCAATCATCAAATATTTCCTATTAGCACCTATATACGTTGCTAGTCTGCATTTAACATTCTTCATAATATACGTAGTTCATATGATTATAACTAGCCTAACAATAAGCAGAAACCCGGCAGTGTCTCGGTGTGCCCTGCCAATGTTTTCAGGCTAAATGTCTCATGTCTACATGTGTTACCAACAAGCACTACTATACTTACATCTCCCTGAGGATATCCTGGCATTATTTGCTTTATAGTGTCTCAGTTTAATTATTAGAGTGAGGGCTGATCCCAAAATGAGAGAACAAATGAATTCTGAGAGGCACCTCACACCCATACACCATTTTTTTTTTACAGAAGACAATATATTCTCAACTGAAAATCAATGTCCTAGAACTGAGGAGTTTACAAAAATTTATGGAGAATTCTCATTAGCTTCCACAATTGCCCTCCTGTGTTCCTAGATTCCTTTCCATATATTTTATTTTTTTTCCATAATATTTTATTGTCAAATTGTTTTCCATATAACACCAAGTGCTCTTCCCCTTAAGT
>NW_021865250.1:0-876 GCF_006229205.1 Suricata suricatta | reverse complement strand
TTATTTATTTTTGAGAGACAGGGAGAGGGACTGAGTATGATCAGAGATGGGGTAGAGAGAGCGGGAGACACAGAAACCAAAGCAGGGCCTAAGCTCTAAGGTGTCAGCCCAGAGCCTGAAAGAGGGTTCAATCTCATGAAGTCTGAGATACTGACCTGAACTGAATTTGGATGTTTAAGCCATTGACCAAAAATTTGGTGGCTAATGAAGAACAGAGAAAAGGAATCAAGTGCTCTGGCCATATCTGCTTTTATCCAATGTAAAATACAACTCTTGTCTTCTATTCCATCCATATAAGCTCTTTATTTTTATGATAAAATGCATAGCAGTCTAGTTCCCCAGTGCCCCACTCTAGGCTCCACCTTTATTTGTGTGGTGTTATGCTATCTGTTCTTTGTATACCAGTTTTGAAATGTCCTTAACCAAAGATACTATAGACAGCAGGAAAGGATTAATAAAATCTACAGGATTCAGATTTCTGTTGTGAAGAATGGCTGATTATATTTTAGCTTCAGCCAGAATGTACGCTTTCATTACTGGGGCAAAATATTGAAGCAGCAGTAATCTAGGTTGACATTCTTCCTGATTCATGTACGAAAAAAGTGATAAAGAGCATTTCATTATAATTGAAAACTTCTATGACCACTTCACAATGTACAGATATATCAAATCATCACAGTGTACATCTGAAATGTGTATACTTTTCTTTGTCATTTATGCCTCAGTAAAGCTGGAATAAAAATAAAAATTTCTGCTATTCAATAGACACCGTTAAGAAAACTAAAATGATAACCAGAGACTGGGAGAAAACATATTAAAGCACATATCCAAAAAAGAAAATACAAAAAAAAGATGTAACCAGAAAAAATTATAAAG
>NW_021865249.1:0-1752 GCF_006229205.1 Suricata suricatta | reverse complement strand
AAAAAAATAAATAAATGTTTGGTAGAATTCCCCTAGAAACCACCTGGCCCTGGACTCTGGTTTTTTGGGAGATTTTTGATTACTAATTCAATTTCTTTACTGGTTGTAAGTCTGTTCAAATTTTCTATTTCTTCCTGTTCAGTTTGATAGTTTATATGTTTCTAGGAATTTGTCCATTTCTTCCAGATTGCCCAGTTTATTTTCTTATTATTGTTTGTATTTCTGTGGTGTTGGTTCTGATCTCTCCTCTCCCATTCTTGATTTTATTTATTTGGGCCCTTTCCTTTTTCTTTTTCATCAAATTGGCTAGAAGTTTATCAGTTTTGTTAATTCTTTCAAAGAACCAGCTCCTAGTTTCACTAATCTGTTCTAGTGTGTGTGTGTTTTATTTCAATTGCGTTGATTTCCACTCTAATCTTTAGTATTTCCTGTATTCTGCTGGTATTGTGTTTCATTTGCTGCTCTTTTTCCAGCTCTATAAGGTATAAGGTTAGGCTGTGTATCTGAGACCTTTCTTCCTTCTTTAGGAAGGCCTAGACTGCTATATACTTCCTTCTTATGACGGCCTTCGCTGTGTCCCAGAGGTTTTGGGCTGTGATATTATCATTTTTATTGGCTTCCGTGTACATTTTAATTCCTCTTTAACTTCTTGGTTAGCCCACTCATTCTTTAGTAGAATGTTCTTTAGTTTCCAAGTATTTGTTGTTTTTCCAAATATTTTCTTGTGGTTGATTTCGAGTTTCATAGTATTGTGGTCTGAAAATATGCATGGTATGATCTCGATCTTTTTGTACTTGTTGAGGGCTGATTTGTGTTCTAGTATGTGATCTGTTCTGGATAAGCTTCCATGTGCCCTGGAAAAGCATGTGTATCATGCTGCTTTAGGATGAAATGTTCTGAATATATCTGTTAAATCCATCTGGTCCAGTCTTTCATTCAAAGCCATTGTTTCCTTGTTGATTTTCTGCTTAGACGATCGGTCCACGTGGGGGTGTTGAAGTCCCTTACTATTATGGTATTATTTCAATGAGTGTCTTTATGTTTGTGATTAATTGATTTATATACTTGGGCGCTTCCATGGTGGTGGCATAAATGTTTACAATTGTTAGATCTTCTTGGTGGACAGACCCTTTTTTTTTAATGATAGAATATCCTTCTTCACCTCTTGTTACAGTCTTTATTTTAAAATCTGGATGGTCTGATATAAGTATGGCTATTCTGGCTTTCTTTTGGCAACGATTAGCATGATAGATGGTCCTCCGCTCCTTTACTTTCAGTCTGCAGGTGCCTGTAGGTCTAAAACGGGTCTCTTGTAAACAGCATATAGATTAGGTCTGGTTTCGTATCCTTTCTGTGCCCCTATGCATTTTGACTGGAGCATTTAGTCCACTGACATTGAGAGTGAGTACTGAAAGATATGAGTTTATTGACATTGTGTTGCCTGTGGAGTTGGAGTTTCTGGTGGTGTTCTCTGGTCCTTTCTAGTCTTTGTTGCTTTTGATGTTTTTTTGTTTTGTTTTATTTTGTTTTGTTTTGTTTGGTCTTATTTCCCCTCAGAGAATCCCCCTTAAAATTTCTTGCAGGTCTGATTTCATGGTTACAAATGCCTTTAGTTTTCGTTTGTCTGGGAAACTCTTTATCTTTCCTTCTATTTTAAATGACAGCCTTGCTTGATCAAGAATTCTTGGCTGCATATTTTTCTGATTCAACGTTCACTATATCCTGCCACTACTTTCTGGCCTACCAAGTTTC
>NW_021865248.1:0-876 GCF_006229205.1 Suricata suricatta | reverse complement strand
AGAGAGAGAGAGAGAGAGAGAGAGAGAGAGAGAGAGAGAGAGAGAGAGAGAGAATCTTAAGCAGGTTCCATGCTCAGCACAGAGCCTCAATTCCATGACCCTGGGATCATGACCTGAGCTGAAATCAAGAGTGAACACTTAACCTACTGGGCCACCCAGGCACCTTTTGAAAAAAACTTTTAAGGGAAGAGGAATCCCTACCATTTCAATTATCTCTGAGCATTATATCATATCAATTTAAGAGACCTCATATTTTTCATATGATTAAAGCATTTAACATAGTGCTTTGAAATTAATTGGGAAGATATCTGTTGATCCATTCTTCAAGACTAGTAGGGGAGTATATACATAATATATTCAGCTAGTTGTGGTTATAGATAATGAATCCATATCATGCCTCTTTTAGGTACTGTACATATTGAAGTGTAAAGAAAAGAGACACAGCTTCTATTTTCAATGTCTAACTGAGGAGTCTATTTAGAAAAAACACACAAGTAGTGTATGATTCAGTAAGACATGACATATGAATGCACTTGATAAATGTAAAATGCTACACAAATGCTAGAATTACAAATCTTAAATGAGATTTTGGAGACTCTGAGTGCCATGGCAGGTCTGGAAAAGAAACTCACTCTTTGTAGGTCAGCAGGTGACCTTACCTAGACCTTACCATTTCTTTACTAGGAGGAAAGGAACAGTTTTATTCTCCCTTGCTTGGAATATACCAGGAGTTCAACACATGTTTGATGAAGTTTCTTTGCATTGAAGTTCACTGATATTGGTGAGAAAGGTTTCTTGAAAGTCTTTTAACACTTGATTTTAGCGGTCTTTGGGGGATGAGTAGCAGTTAGATATGTGGGAGTTGCGGGGGGGGGG
>NW_021865247.1:0-876 GCF_006229205.1 Suricata suricatta | reverse complement strand
CTGCCTCTTTTTCTTGATCGGAAACTTATCTCAATAAAGCCTATCTGTGTTTAATATACATTTTAAATGCTATGGAAAAAAACTAGAGGGTACAAAAGTGCCATAGGAAATTGAGGACAATTGTATGTTATATGCTGACCTTTACTTAACTCATCGCCTGCTTCCTAAAAGCTACAGAGTCTTGAAAGTGTTGCGTGACGCACGCCTGTGGAGCAGTTTACTGAAGCACGAAGTGTAAGGGTGTTTTTAACTCTCTTCTTTTCAGACTGTCTAAGACAATGTTTCTGAAGTGTCAAAACAAGACCCTAGAACAGAGAGAGACCGAAGAGGGTTTCTTGACCAGCCTAGTGAAAGTAGCCATGACTCCCATTAAATGGATCAGTCAGTATGCCTCATAAAACCATGTAATGCCATCCACACACTAAAATTGAATCTCAGCCTCATTATCTTATAGTTTCATCTCATAGAATCAGAGAACTTCAGAGCCTGCTGAAATATTAAAGGCTGTTCTTCCAAATCTCTCATTTTACAGATGAAGGACCTGAAGCACAAAGATACGGTCACTTGGCCAGTGTCTCTCAGCATGTTAGTGGCAGAGTAGGGATTTAGGTATTCAGCTAAGATTTCTTTTCCAAGGCCTATGTGGCAGCCTTGTAAAGTGCAAAAACTCCCCTGATTTACTTTATCAGCCCAAGATTTCAAAAGGTCTTTTGCTGATAGCCTTTAGTCTAGATATGGTATCAACATCCCCATTTTCACTACTGGTTCTGAATATTAAAATGAAAAACTGCTAACTTGACCTTTTAGCAATCACATTTTAAGATTCTCAAAAGATTTTGCTTAGTCTCATTGTCTGGCCACGGCTTGGGAATATCT
>NW_021865246.1:0-876 GCF_006229205.1 Suricata suricatta | reverse complement strand
TTTTATTCTTTTTATAGCTGAAAAATAGTCCATTGTCTGTATGTGCCACATTTCTTTTCCCATCCATCCCTTGGTGAACATTTTCACCTTTTGGCTATTGTGAATACTGCTGCTATGAACATTGGTGTACAAATATCTGTTTGAGTCCCTGCTTTTAATACTTTGGTACATACACTCTGAAGCAGATTTGCTGAATCAGATGGTAATTCTCTGTTCAACTTTTAGAGAAACCACCATAGGGTTTTCCACAGTGGTTGTAACCATTTTACAGTCCTATGTAAGGTCTACATAGCCACCTTAATGAGTGTGAAATTGTCCTTCATTGCGGTTTTGATTTGTGTTCCCATAATGATGAATGATGTTGAGATCTTTTCATGTATTTACTGGCTCTTTGTATATTTTCTCTGGAGAAATGGCTGTATGAGTTCTTTGCCCATTTTTGAACTGCATTGTTTTTGTTGTTATTACTGAGTTGAAAGAATTCTTACGGATTCTGGATATTAATCCCTTATCAGATATGTGACATGCAGTTATTCTCTCTTACTCTGTGGTTGCCTTGTTACCATGTTGATGGTGTCCTTTGATGCACAGAAGTTATTAATTTTGATAAAGTCCTATGTACCAAGTTTTTATATTTATCATGTCTTTGGTGTCATATCCAAAGAAAATCATTGTCTAATCCAGGGTCATGAAGGCTTTTCTCCTGTGTTTTCTTCTAGGAGTTTTTATAGTTTTAGCTCTTAAGTTTAAGTCTTTGACATCTTTTGAGTTGAATTTTGTATATGGTGTTAGAGTAATGATCCAGCCTCATTCTTTTGTGTGTGAATATCACATTTACCCAGTACCGTTTGTTGAAAAGACAGTGCTTTCCCCATT
>NW_021865245.1:0-876 GCF_006229205.1 Suricata suricatta | reverse complement strand
TCCTTCCTCTATCTTTGTTTGATAGATGCAGGCGGGAAGTATGGAACTCCCTATTTCTCTGCCATCTTGCTGACCCCTCCTCAAGTCATCTTTAAGTATTCTCTAGAGGTAATGGTTCTTGTCCCCACACTCATCCTGGAAAAGTGTCATTTTAAAGTAGTAGCATCAGAGTCACCAGGAATTTCAAATACTAGATAATTAGTAAAAGCTGCTTTATATGAGAGTGGCTGTGTAGAAACAATTGGACTATCTTAATTGTTTGGATAATATTTGAACCTTGTCTATGATCCATAAGCATTAGAATGTGGTATCATCATGGACTTAACTATATGAGCCCTGAAATTTGAGGTGTTGCAGAAGCATGAGTGGGCATGAAAAACAAATCATTGACACATACATTAGAAAGATTTAGGTGGAAGAAGTGTTGAGAAGTGGAAAGAAAAGAGATATCATGAAATGCTTGAATATATACAGTGGTGGTAAAGCACATGCGCAAAACAGAAATATCACTGAGACTCTGCACTGAGGGCATTGCAGTAAATCTCCAAAGTCTGTGGACAGTGCCACATGATGGTGAGAGATCTATCAAGATGTGGAAAGATGAGAATAAGGATATAGGGAAAGGAAATTCCCCAGTGATGTAAAACCTGATAACTCTGTTGTAAAACAGAAGAATTACACATATTTTGCAAAGTGGACACCTGATCTATGAAGCAAAAACAGATCTCTAGAATCTTCCTTGTTCTAAGATCTCAAACTGCTCTAAAGAAATGTCAATGACTTCAAATTATTCACACCTAGTGGTCAAATGAATCCAATTAAACTTCCAATAAAGTTTAAATCCAAATCACTGTAGATTAAACTTACTCAGCTCTC
>NW_021865244.1:0-876 GCF_006229205.1 Suricata suricatta | reverse complement strand
GATGTGTTTTTCTTAAGAATTTGAAATTTTAACTCTATAGTGACCCTCTAGCAAAGTGTTGTACAAATTCTACCTGGTTATAATCTTGACATAAGCAGCCAGGATAGAGTTGGAATTTCCAGGATAAACTGGGTGGCTTAAAAGGAAACAAGCAAACAAACCAAAAAAATGTATGGATAAAACAACTCCAGGATCTCCAATTAAGCTGACTACATCTGGTGATCAAATGGGTAAAGTATTTCCAATATACTGCAGGAAGTACAAAGTGATTTTGGCAAACGTTAGATAGATAATACTCTGATGAAATACAGACATCTTTGTGGGAATATGATTGGGATTACAATGTGTCACTTAGAGATGTTATCTCAAAAAAGAAGGCAGTAAAGCAGTCAGGCTGACAGATCAGGCCATGCGTTAATTTTGATGGGATATCTCAAAATTTTCATTTACCCTTAACAATAAGCAAGAGAACATATGCATTATATTATATAAAATATTGAAGATTCCAAAACTTTCCCCTCCCTTCTGTCATTTATCTTAATGGTCACAGGAGTGGAAACACAAAGATGTATTAAGTCCAACAATGATTTTAAAAAATCACTTAATGAATATTATGCTTTCCTTTTTGTAACAATAATTTAAAAAATAAATCACTGCCAAGAGGAAATAATATGTGCCAAAGCAATAAATGGCCATGAAGAAAACACATTTTGTAGGGGTTAGGGGTGACTTATAAGAAAGCATAATGGGTAAGTGCACCTCAAAATATTCTATAGGTTTGCAACACAATGGACACATTTTATTTATCAAAGTGTGAACTGAGACCAATCGACAGGCCTTCAGAGTACACATACCAATGATAGTATATAGTATGAC
>NW_021865243.1:0-876 GCF_006229205.1 Suricata suricatta | reverse complement strand
AGAATCCCTTCATGCCCTTTCTCTCTGTCTTCCTCTTCAGGAATTCCTATAATACAGATATTGTCCTGCTTGATTGTATCACTCAGGTCTCGTATTCTCCTTTCCTGCTCCTGGATTAATTTCTCTCTCTTTTTTTCACCTTCCTCTTTTGCTATAACTATATCTTCTAATTCACCTATTCTTCTCTCTGCCTCATCAGACCTTTAGGTGGCTACCTCCCGTTTGTTATTCACCTCATCTATAGCCTTTTTAAACTCATCACAGTGCCTAGTCATTGTCTCAGGTGATTCTTTGATGCTTTTCTCAACCCCAGCAATTAATTTTATGAGAAGTTTTTAAAATTCTTGATCCAGTATGTTGTCTAGATCTGCCTTGAGAAGTTCGGTGGCTGTGACTTCCTCCTGGAGGTTCTTCAGGGGAGAGTTACTTCGTTTTGCCATTTTTGCTAGTTTTTTTGTCTCTTGTCACCTTTAGAAAGCTCGTTGTGCACTGTGCACCTGTTAATATTTCTCTGTTAAAGGAGGCTTATTGACTTTCCAGGGCCTGCCATTTCAGGAAATATTCTTTTAATGTTGTCTCTCAGTTTCTCTTGTTGTGCCTTTGAATATTTTATTTTCCTACTTAGCAATATTTGGGACTCACTGTCATGCACACTTTGGCTTGTTTCTTGGTGTAGTCCTAAGAAGGAAAACAGACAGACAAACACAGAGGGAACAGTAACATGCAAACACACAGACAAATCAAACAAACAAACACATTAACAGGGGGAAAGAAAATAAAGAGAATAGAGAGGAAAGAGACGAAAAGAAGAGAAGAGGAAAAGAAAAATTTAAAAAAATAAAGAAAATAAAGGGGGTCAGCGACAACAAAGGACAG
>NW_021865242.1:0-876 GCF_006229205.1 Suricata suricatta | reverse complement strand
ATGGAGTACTACATGGCAATGAGAGGGAATGACATATGGCCCTTCGTAGGAAGTGGATGGACCTTGAGGGCGTCATGCTGAGCGAAGTAAGCCAGGCAGAGAAGGACAGAAACCATATGTTTGCACGCACATGTGGTTTAATCTTTAGGAAGTGGTTGCTAGCTCTTCTTAAGTTTCCTTTTGGATACGATTTAAGCACCTGTTTTATTTTTTAACCCTATCTTATTTTTAAAAACCTCCTGAGCCAGCCTTCAAACCTGACTCCTATTTGTGCATATTTTTAGTAATGATAATAATGTGTTGACATTAGTTTATCTTTGGACCCAATCCCACAACCTGTTTGACCCACTGGAGAGAAGGGTGTTGGAAGGAGGCTTGGTGCACTGAAATAGCACTAAAATAATGTCAGGTTCTTATGGTCAGGCGGAGTATTGGTCTTACCACCTGCTTTCCACTTTGCTAGTGAGAGCAAACTGGTCTAGAGTTCTCCTGTAAGCAATTTTAAGCTTCAAACAGAAATCCATCCAACCCATCAGACCTTTCCTCCATCTGAGCCATTATATTTCTGCACGTTTTCCCTGGATTTCCACCAGAGCTCCCCCCTGCATTGGACACACCTGCCCTCAAAAGGTTCAGCTCCTGTAAAGTCTCCTCACTAAAGGATGGACAGAGGGGCACCTGGGTGACTCAGTCAGTTAAGCATTTGACTTCCGCTCAGGTCGTGATCTCACGGTTTGTGAGTTCAAGTCCCGCATCAGGCTCTGTGCTGACAGCTTGGAGCCCGGAACCTGCTTCAGATTCTGTGTCTCCTCTCTCTGCCCCTCCCCTAGTTGTCCTCTGTCTCTCTCTGTCTCTCAAAAATAATGTAAAAAATTT
>NW_021865241.1:0-876 GCF_006229205.1 Suricata suricatta | reverse complement strand
GTCATACTATATACTATCATTGGTATGTGTACTCTGAAGGCCTGTCGATTGGTCTCAGTTCACACTTTGATAAATAAAATGTGTCCATTGTGTTGCAAACCTATAGAATATTTTGAGGTGCATTTACCCATTATGCTTTCTTATAAGTCACCCCTAACCCCTACAAAATGTGTTTTCTTCATGGCCATTTATTGCTTTGGCACATATTATTTCCTCTTGGCAGTGATTTATTTTTTAAATTATTGTTACAAAAAGGAAAGCATAATATTCATTAAGTGATTTTTTAAAATCATTGTTGGACTTAATACATCTTTGTGTTTCCACTCCTGTGACCATTAAGATAAATGACAGAAGGGAGGGGAAAGTTTTGGAAACTTCAATATTTTATATAATATAATGCATATGTTCTCTTGCTTATTGTTAAGGGTAAATGAAAATTTTGAGATATCCCATCAAAATTAACGCATGGCCTGATCTGTCAGCCTGACTGCTTTACTGCCTTCTTTTTTGAGATAACATCTCTAAGTGACACATTGTAATCCCAATCATATTCCCACAAAGATGTCTGTATTTCATCAGAGTATTATCTATCTAACATTTGCCAAAATCACTTTGTACTTCCTGCAGTATATTGGAAATACTTTACCCATTTGATCACCAGATGTAGTCAGCTTAAATGGAGATCCTGGAGTTGTTTTATCCATACATTTTTTTGGTTTGTTTGCTTGTTTCCTTTTAAGCCACCCAGTTTATCCTGGAAATTCCAACTCTATCCTGGCTGCTTATGTCAAGATTATAACCAGGTAGAATTTGTACAACACTTTGCTAGAGGGTCACTATAGAGTTAAAATTTCAAATTCTTAAGAAAAACACATC
>NW_021865240.1:0-876 GCF_006229205.1 Suricata suricatta | reverse complement strand
TTATTAAAGAAATATAGTCTCTAGAATATGATTAAGTACTAGGACAAAACTTACTTTTCTGGAACATAGCACTTGATTGACTGACAGATGGATGCATGGATGGACAAAATGACTAAGTACTCTGGGAGCACTTAGGAGACTTAAAATGCATTCTCTGTAAGTTTCAGCTAATTAGCCAAGAATGGCATTGGATTGTTTTCCATTACCACTGAGGGGAAACTTCCAGAGGCATATGAGCACATGCACAAAAGAGGTCTGACCAAGAGGAAAGTCCAGGTCTTGGATTTCTGTTGTTCTGCCGAGGAGAACCAGGTTATGAGAGGAGATGCTCATGGATGAACAGGGAAAAGGCAGCTAGGACAGAGAGAGGGGTGGGCGGTGTTGTTAAGAGAGCATAGACAGGAGAGTGGGAAGTGCTTTGGAGGTCACGTTCAGGGCCCCTTCATGTTATCCTAGATGCAACGTGAATTCTTTGGGAGGTTTTGGTGGGAAGTAATCTGACGAGATTTCAAATTGTGGGGTAATCTTTCACTGATACAAAGGAAGACCAGTGTGGGGAAGAGAATTTCCAGTGTGATTTTACACTTCTTAGTGAGGACACTCTGGTTGAGTAGACCCCACCAACAATTACCATTAACAGATTTTTTTTAAAACTGAGAATCTGTTATCAATTCATGGAAACACACTATTATATTTAAAAAAAAAATTCCCTGAGAAATATTAGCAACTGTCTTTATAGGTCTGGCAGATTTCTAAGTGGGTGTTTCCGGTCTTGGTAAAGACCTAGATTCCCAAATTGGAACTAGATTGGATCAGAATTCACTTAACATGGGCTGGAAATAAACCGCAGCAATCAGAAAAGTTGCCCCCAAGCCA
>NW_021865239.1:0-876 GCF_006229205.1 Suricata suricatta | reverse complement strand
CCTGGGTGGCTCAGTCGGTTGAACGTCTGGCTTCGGCTCAGGTCATGATTTCACAGTTCGTGGGTTCGAGCCCTGCATCGGGCTCTGTGCTGACAGTTAGCTCAGAGCCTGGAGCCTGTCTTCAGATTCTGTGTCTCCCTCTCTCTCTCTGACCCTCCCCTGCTCGTGCTATCTCTCTCTCTCTCAAAAATAAAAAAAAAACCATTAAAAAAAATAAAAATATTCATAATTTTCCCTATTAACATATTTAATATAGTCTCATTGGTAAAAAATTGAAAACATAGGGAAATTTTAAGTTAAATTTTAAAACCAGATATTTGGTATGGGTTACTGAGACACTTCTATGAACACTTATCATCACAGAATATTATGACACATGTCAATCTTTGGTTATCTGATGTTCTAAATGATTATGTTCTTGTTATTTGATTATTAGGATAAAACTTGATTAAAAAAAACTTATGTGGAAAGAACACTTAATGAGATTTGTCTTCTTAACAAAATATAAAGGTACTAAATATTACTGTTGACTACAGATACCAGATTATAAATAGTTCCCTAGAGCTTATTCACCTTGCTTTACTGAAACATTATGTTGGTGATTAGTAACCCCATTTCCAGTTTCCCCAGCCTCTGGCAAACTCTATTCTACTCCTCAACTCTATGAGTTTGACTAATTAAGATACTTCATATAAGTGACACCATGCAAATTTTCTTTTTGTGAATGGCTTATTTGACTAAGCATAATGTCCTCAAGTTTCATCTATGTGTCGCACAATGCAGAATTTCTATCTTTTTGAAGGCTCAATAGACTTCCATTGTATTATACTTTCCATTGTATATAATTTATCTAGTCATCTGACAGTTGTCATGGAG